>NC_051398.1:15635054-15637554 GCF_015228065.2 Penaeus monodon | reverse complement strand
AGGGGGAGGAAGAGGAAGAGGGAGAGGAAGGTGCAAGGCGTAAAGAGAGAGAGAGAGGGGGGGGGGGGGAGAGAGAGAGAGAGAGAGAGAGAGAGAGAGAGAGAGAGAGAGAGAGAGAGAAGAGAGAGGAGAGAGGAGAGAGAGAGAGAGAGAAGAGAGAGAGAGAGGGAGGGAGAGAGAGAGAGAGGGAGGGAGAGAGAGGAGAGAGAGAGAGAGAGAGAGAGAGAGAGAGAGAGAGAGAGAGAGAGAGAGAGAGAGAGAGAGACAATAGATAAAGGAAGACAGACAAAATGCAAAGCGGTGTATAAAGAGTAAGTGAAAGAGAAGGTCGATAGATAAGGAAAGAGAGAGGAGAGACAGAGTGATAGACATAGACAAGAGAAGAGAAAGGAAAGGAAAGGCGATAAATAAAGGAAGAGAGAGAGAAGTACGATAAACAACGCAAGACATAGATAAAAAGAAAAGGTGATGAATAAAATAAAAGAGTAAGAGATAAATCATAGACGAGGGAAGAAACAGAAAAGAAATGAGCGATAAACAAGGAAAAAATAAAAGAGAAGAGGGATAAACAAGGAAAGAAAGAGAAAGACAACAGACAAGGGAAAAGAAAAGAAGAGAAAGGCGATAAACAAGGGGAGGGAGAGAAAAGAGAAAGACGATATACAAAGAAAAAGAACGAAGAACACGAATACGATAGACGAGGAAAGACAGAGAGAAAAAGACAAGCGATAAAGAAGAGAAGGACAGAGAGAGAGAAAAAAACGAAAGACAAACGGCAAGAGAAGAGAGGAGGAGGGAAAAGGCGACGAAAAGACACGAAGAGAGAAGAGTAGCGAGCGAGGAAAAAAAAAAACGGTAGCGTGACCCTGGCTCCGGAATTATGTATTTTGTATTCGTAATGAAGGCGATAAGTAAGGGATTGGCCGAGAGAACAACCGGACGGGGTGATTTACTTCGATAGTTTGCCTCGCTCTGCCCCTCCCCACTTTTTCTTTTCTTTTTTTTACTTTTTTTTTTTTTTTGGTATGCCTCACTTTTTTTTTTTTTTTGCTTTCTCTCTCTTTCCTTCTCTCGTCGTCGCTCTCTTTCTTTCTCTTTCTCTCTCCCTTTCTCTCTCTCTCTCTCTCTCTCTCTCTCTCTCTTTCTCTCTCTCTCTCTCTCTCTCTCTCTTTCTCTCTCTCTCCCTTTCTCTCTCTCTCCCTTTCTCTCTCTCTCTCTCTCTCTCTCTCTACCTCCCTCCTTCTCTCTCCTCTCTCCTCCCTCTTCTCCGATCAGCACCATTCACACCATATTTCCCTTTTTAGGTTATCCCCCACCTCCTCTGGGTATCATCCGCATCATGTTAGGCATCGCTTCATTCGCTTCATGTAAATTTCCTCTTTTGTGGTTGATTTCCGCCAAACCTTTTTTATAATATATTCTATTGTTAGTAATATTCATCGATTAACTCATTTTTTAAATCGCTCATTTTATTCAAGCCTTTGAAAATACAGATTTTTTTTTTCTAGCTTACACTAATTTCGGTTCAAAGGCCGAAAGTTTTAAAATCAGATTCTGAAGAACAATGTATTTTTAATGTTATCATTAACACCGTAAATATACCAAAATCATTTGGCAAGGAGATTTAACATATACTCTGTTTAATGACGGAGAAAATGTTGAAATGTCCGCCTCCTATTAAAATCTAGTTATCCTATCGTGCTTCTCCCCCCCACCTCCCATCCCAGTCCTAAAAGGGAAAAAAGAGCTATTCAGCAGCCTCTTCTACGATCACCCTAAAACGGGCCAGACCAAAACATTAGCACATTCAGTAAGCACAATTTTCATCACTAACTTTGTAACGCAACTAAACTACCACAAAGATTATAAACCTGGTGCCGTGACCAACCTTTCTTTCTTTCTTTTTAAGCGAACATCATTGTTTCGCTTAAAATAGATATGATAACGTAACCGCTCAGTTGAAGGTATAAAGCTGAATATTTAGGCTTAGGTACATTAATAGACACTGTAAGTTAAAACAAATTAAACCTGTTTGACACGGCGGCGAGGAGGCAGCGAGTCTCCTTTAGTGCCTGCGGTGCCACGTCTAATGTGAAGGTAAGTCAGACTGGAGAGCCGGTGCCGTGTCGTTTGTGTCATTCGGAGTGACACCGTCGAATGGAATGGGTGGTTCAGGGAGGAGCTTTGTCGTATTGGGGTAAAATGTGTGTATATAATTTCTTATTCGTAAGTAACTTTATTTTTCTCTCTCTCTGTTGATGTCCGTCTTTCTCTCTCTCTCTCTCTCTCTCTCTCTCTCTCTCTCTCTCTCTCTCTCTCTCTCTCTCTCTCTCTCTCTCTCTCTCTCTCTCTCCCCCCGTCTCCTCTTTTTCTCTCCTTTTGTTTTATAGAGCGCCTGAGGTGGCCGAGCTGCCGTGTTTGTGGTCTGCTCTTGCTCCCTTTTTCTCTCTCTTCCCCGTCCTGGATTACGGTCGTAAAACGCTGATGTTTGTATCTTGTT
>NC_051398.1:15627554-15630054 GCF_015228065.2 Penaeus monodon | reverse complement strand
ATATATATATATATATATATATATATATATATATATTTATATATTTATATATATATATATAGATGTGTGTGTGTGTGTGTGTGTGTGTGTGTGTGTGTGTGTGTGTGTGTGTGTGTGTGTGTGTGTGTGTGTGTGTGTGTGTGTGTGTGTGTGTGTGTGTGTGTTGTGTGTGTGTGTGTGTGTGTGTGTGGTGTGTGTGTGTGTGTGTGTGTGTGTGTGTGTGTGTGTGTGTGTGTGTGTGTGTGTGTGTGTGTAAATATATAAATGTATATGTAATATATAAATGTGTTTATCTATCTTTCTGCCGCTTTATCTATCTATCCAATTACATATCTATCTGTCTATTGATCTATCGACCTATCGATCTAACTATCTATCTATATGTATACGTATATATGCATAATGGCATACATGTTTGTGTGTGTTTCTACATATAGTATCTACACAGGCTAGACTTCGTTCTAGAGTTGCCCTTTCGGAATATCGCATTGCTTGGAGAGTGGCAGGAAAGTTCACAGGGACACGCACGTTGTTCCTAACCCTTGCATCCCAGGAAATCTCTCTTTCTCCAGCCTAAGGACGCAGAAGACCTTACTCCATCTCCCTCAACACTCCACAAGGGGAAACGGAAGAAGAAAGAGAAGGAGAGTGAGGGGAGGTGCCGGAGTATATTGATATAGAGATAAACGCGCGTTCGGACGTACAAATCGCCCAAGGGGAAAGGGGGTGGGCAATGGTTTCCAAAAGATACCACAGTGGATAATAATACGACTCAATCACGCCCGCCTTGTGATTACGGGACAGTGAAATAGCTGGATGGAGACGGAGTGGAGGCAAGTGAAAACGGGGGAGGCGGACCCGGAGTCAAGGGGAAAACGTGAAAAGCAATTTGAGAAATGTGTCTTCATACGCGGAGGAGACCTATCGCCTGTGCGGAAGGGGCTTCGTGGAAACCTGAGTCGGACCGCGACTGGGCGAAAGGGTCGGTGGACGAGGGAAGGCACGCGAGGGGAAAGGAAGGCGAGGCACGGAGATCTTTTATTGAGGTTGGGATCACTTGTGTCTCTCTCTCTCACTCTCTCTTGGTGTTCCTCTATTCCTCTCTCTCTCTCTCTCTCTCTCTCTCTCGCTCTCTCTCTCTCTGTCTGTCTCTCTCTCTCTCTCTCTTGGTGTTCCTCTCTTCCTCTCTCTTTCTCTCTCTCTCTCTCTCTCTCTCTCTCTCTCTCTCTCTCTCTCTCTCTCTATATATATATATATATATATATATATATATATATATATATATACATACATACATAAATTTATATCCTGTTTCCCTATCTACCTACTTACCTATCTGTCAATCAATTTATTTATATATCTGTAATATATATGTATATATATATGTATATATATACATATATATATATATATATATATATATATATATATATATATATATATGTGTGTGTGTGTGTGTGTGTGTGTGTGTGTGTGTGTGTGTGTGTGTGTGTGTGTGTGTGTATAAACGTATATCTGTATGAGTGCACGTATGTGTTTGCCTACATGTACATTAGTGTGTGTACATGGATGGGTGTGTACACGTGTGCGGGTCTGACACCCCCCTGATAATACTTCATGATAACACTAAACGTCCAGAAAACATGAGGCGAGGCAGTATGTCTCCAGCGAAATCCGGTCGACAGTGAAGGCCATTGATTTATCAATTACCTTTAGGGGGACAATTCCATTACACACACGCACTCGCTTCTTCCAACTCCGGTAACAGTTAAAAGTGCATCTTGACGAAAGAGAAAAATACGTCGGTATTGACAATTTCCTTTCGATAACCGTTTCCTCCGTCTTCGTTTTCTTCTTGCTGTTGTTCGGTGTTCTTTTTATTTATTTTCGTTGTTCTTGTTATTGTTTTTTGGTATGATCTAATGCTACAGGTATCGGGAGCGGTCGGCGTCGCTTTTGTGTGCGTGGGCATGTGTGAGTGTGTGTGTTTGTGTTGATACGGAAGATTGGTTCTAAAAGAGAATAGATGAAAAAAATATAGAACACGAATTAGAAAAAAAAAAATTACGTCTTTTAGAAGGAAAGCCATTAATAATACCTTTGAAACATCTCTTCTGAAATCACCCTGGAAACCTGTTAAATTGATAACAAATATCTCGAAACCACGATTCCGTATTCACAACTATCATGAAGTCAACCTGAAACTCTGATATAGCACTCATGTCCTAAGAAACGACTCAGTTTTTACAACTAATCGTATCATGAAAATTATCCGAAACATGGTAGAATATTCACAACCACACCTGAAACCAGCCCGAGTCTATGGAACATTATCCACAACCTTTCTAAAACCAAACCTAACCTATGTATGATGCAGCATTCAAGCCATTCTAAAACCGAACCGAAACCACGGTAATGTACTCACAAACCTCCTGAAACCGGCCTAATCCCCACGATATAGTGTTCACAATCATCCTGAAATCGACCTAAAATTTGGCCA
>NC_051398.1:15582554-15590054 GCF_015228065.2 Penaeus monodon | reverse complement strand
TGCCACATCCTGGCTACCGTGACATCCTGACTCCAGTCTGACTTTTGTGACTTTCTGACACTTGTGGCAATCTGATTCTCGTGACGTCCTGACTCCCGTGGCATCTCAACACTCGTAACACCCTGGCTCACGTGACATCCTGACTCCCATGACACCCTGACTCCCGTGACACTCTGGCTCCCCTGACGACTCGTGACTTCTGATTCCGGTGGCATCATACTTGCTCTCGTGACATCCTGATTCCCGTCACATCCTAACTGCTCTTACATCCTGCCAACCCAAGGTCAGGAAATCGAGAGAAAGGCGAAGAAGAACAAAAGATATCAAACCAATCACACCAGAAAGACTTCCCCGGGCGGAGGCAGAGAGGCGTAATGGACAATCAGTGCCTGACCTCGAAATTTACTCTAGGCCTATGCGTGCTCCTCGGCCCCGTCTCCCAGGCTCAGAGGCCGAGCGACGGGACGGGGAGGTTCGACGCGAGGTTCCTAGTCACTGTCTCGCCCCGGGACGACCTGTCGAGATAAGGTTATGGGCGGGGAGGGGGTTAAAGGGGGCTGGTGAGGAGGATTAAGGGGGCTGGTGGGGGTGGGGAGGAGGATGAAGGGGACTCTTGGGGGGGGGAAGGAGATGGGCGAGGTGGAGAGGAGGAGGTAGATGGGGAAGAGGAAGTGGGGTGGTGGGAGGAAGGGGAAGGGGAAGAGGAAAGACGATGTAGGAGAGGGGGGAGGGGAAGAGGAAGTGGTGAGTGGGGGAAGGGAGAAAGAGAGAAGTGAGGCAGGGAAGGGGAGGTAGAAGGGGAAGAGGATGTGGTGAGATGGGGAAAGGGGGGAGGAGAAAGACGATGTAGGGGAGGGGGAAAGGGAAGTGGTGGAGGTTTGATAAAGGAGGAAGAGGCAGAAGGGAAGAGGAATAGGGAAAGAGGGGGAGGGACTGGGGAAAGGATGGGAAAGGAGAATGTGGAATGATATTGCATGGGCTTTGTGGGACAGCTATGGGTTGAGGGAGGGGAAGGGGGGGAGTGGAAGTTTCAAAATTAATTTATGAAGGGTTATAGGTCGGCGGAAGTGCCTGAGACATTTCGTGGAGTGGGGAGTGGGGATGACGCTGCATGGGTTTTGTGGAGTGGTAGCGGCGAATGGGTAGGATCGATGACTATAGCCTTGTTTAGATAGAATAGGGAGAGAAGGAAGAAAAAGGAGGTAGGGGTAATGGGTCTCGCGGAGAATGAAGATGGGGAGGGGGAAGGGGCAAAAGAGGGGGTGGGAGAAGGGGAGGAGCAGAGGCAAGGAGGTTAACATTAAAGTGGCGATGGGGAGGAAGAAGAGCCGAGGAGGGGGGGGGGGGTAAGGCGTGAGTTTGGGGTGGGGGGGTGGCGTATTGTGGACTAGTTGACTATCTTGGTTAATTGGCAATATTCCTGGCGCGGGAATTGGTCTGTTTGTCTATTTGTCATCATTATGTCCAGTATAGTAGTATTATATATTGGATTACCGTATTTGATTTTTTTTCTTTTCTTTTTTTATAACTGTTCCTACCATTATTTTTCACAACTATTTTGACGTTGTACCTTATTTCATAGAGCTTACCTTTGGCCATTCCCATTGGATTTACTTTTATTATCAGAATTTTGCATGATTTCAGGGCAGAACGGTCGAACGCGTCTCTTGTTAGAAAGAGTTTGTTGTGAATAAGTAAAATGATTTCTGGCGCCAATTAATTTTCAGAAGAATGGGATTATTAAATAATGACCTCAGCAAAATACCCCCTGGAAAAATCCGAACAAAGACATGCAACATATTTCGAAAAATGAAGCACAAAGCGGAGGAAAACTCTACAGGAGAATGGGCGTGATCTGGTGATGCCGCGGGCAATGGGCGTGGGAAAAAACGCCCAAATGCGAAGGAGAGAGAAAAGAGGGAGGGGCAAGGGGAGAAGGGGAGAGGGGGGGGAGACCCAGAGGAGGGAGAGGGCGGGAGGGGAAACACATACAGGGGGAGAGGATGGAGAGGGAGCCAAGCCTTAGGCATATACATCCCGAAGGGTGACACATGGGAGGGAGAGATGGAGAATAGGGACGGGGTGGAGGAGAAAAGGGGAGAAGAGAGAGGGATGGAAAAGAGGAGAGAAAGCGAGAGGAAGGAAAATCCAGTGACAGCGTAAGCCCCGTAAAATTGATTCCGGCCGGATCGAAAATTGCCCGGCCTTATTGTCATTGTGTAAGGCGGGCCACGGGGCATTGTGGGTTAGTCCTGGGCCTAACGGGATTACCAAGGGAGTTGATAAACAGCCCGATACAGGTACTGGCACACGCGTAAACTTCCCTTTGGCTGCTAATGAACCGCGGAGGAATGGGTTCGGGATTAGGCGGGTATGTTTGAGGGACATTTGAATGATAAAGAATGGGGAGGACGTGGGAGAAAGAAGGGAGATAGAGGGAGAGGTGAGGAGAAAGAGGGAAAGGGAAGCAGAGAGAGGGAGAGCGGGCGCGGGAGCGAGGGAATAGGGATAGGGGGAGGGAAAGATAGATAGATAGAGAGAGAAGAGGGGCTGAGGTGGGAAGGAGGGAGTGAGGGAGGGAGAGAGGATTTCAGGGACAGATCAGAGAGGGAGAGATGGAGGAAGGGAGGAAAGGAGATAGGCAGACAGACGCACACAGGCAGTCAATCAGTCAATCAAGCAGACAAATAGACAGAGAAAGAGAAATGGAAAGAGAGGACGAGAGAGAGAAAGATAGACCGAGGAAGGTAAAGAGCAGTTGTTTAGACAGACCAACAGTTCGTCAGACGAAAACATATGCAAATAATTCTGTACAGGACACCGAAACCCCGTTAACCTGGACACAGCTTTTAAGGCATCGTGAGAACAGAGAACAGAGAACAAAGAACAGAGAACAGTGAAGAGAACAGAGAACAGAAAAAAAAGAGAACAGAACAGAGCCCTGGTGACTGACTTTACTCTTTACGATCTCTGCCTCGCGAAAGTAGCTCCAGGATATCTGTGTCTGGTGTCAATGAGGTGGGCTGGTGGGCTGGCGGGCTGGTGGGCTGGCGGGTTGGTGGGCTGGTGGGCTGGCGGGTTGGTGGGCTGTTGGGCTGGTGGGCTGGCGAGTTGGTGAGTTGGTGGGTTAGTGGGCTGGTGGGTTGTGGGAGGCAGCGCAGCCCACACAAGATATGAGGTGGGCGAGCTAGTGGGCAGACGAATGTATGAAAGTGTGGGCTGTGTGCAGAGTGGGTTAGCGTGAAGGAGGGGAAGCGGGTGGAAAAGGGGGGGGGGGGTGATGAATGTGGCAAGGGTTGTGATTTAGGGCTGAGGATGTGAAAGGGCGTGAGAGATTTTTGGGGGATTAGTTCAAAACATTATTCCATATTCACACACAAACACACACACACACACACACACACACACACACACACACACACACACACACACACACACACACACACACATACAATTACACAGTGTGGGTACGGTGTGAGTGTGTGTGTGTGTGTGTGTGTGTGTGTGTGTGTATGTGTGTGTGTGTGTGTGTGTGTGTGTGTGTGTGTGTGTGTGTGTGTGTGTGATTCTGAGAAGAAATGTACCTTCCAAACTGGAGTTGGACCAGAAATCTTGTTACAGACACGAACGTCAACTCCATTATAAACAATATAGATAGACAGATAGATAGACAGATATATAGATAGACAGATAAACATACAGACCATTAGAAAGACATAGATAGACCAGTATATAAACAGATAGACCGCGGTTATAATTATGATTAGCACAATAATTTTCTAACAGCCGTGAAAATACCAGTATAAAAAATCATTACAAATCATATTTTAGAATATCTGCCTACAAGATTCCTCACTTGTTAAACTAAACAACATTCATAATAAATCATACAAGGCGGCTGCTACAAACAACCTCTAAAGCAATTTCACTGTTGGTTGACACTTTCATGACAGTTATAATATGTATAACTACGTAATGTGAATTATGTCCGCGCATATCTTTCATGACTGAGGTATGGTTAACGTGTCCTGTAATGCGTTACAGCCAGTTAGCTCTGTTATTTATTTCCCGGTAATTACATAGATCTCCTTTTCTTTCTTCTCCCCAATTCCCCAATTCTGTCTTTGGTGGAAACTGGTACAGATAACCAGAATTATGCCACCTGAATTTCCAGGATTTGCATCGACAGCCATAATCCGTTTTTTATTGTGAATCCTTGAATCCAGAACCTATGTGAACGCGTTCCTTCCCACGCCATCTGTAGGCGCAATCTTACGGTTTCCTCTGAGTCGACTCGGTGGTTTGAATTATTAAAGGCCTTTTACTTATTAACACGCAAGGCCGTAAATCATAAAACGCATATGCACTAAAACACGATCGTAAACATGCATGTAGCTGCAATTATGAGAGAAAATGCACGCAAGTGAGGAACACTACACGCTTTCTGTGCATAAACTCACATGCGCTGGCACTCATTCAATCAAATAGATGCACAAACAGGCACACACACACACACACACACACACACACACACACACACACACACACACATACACACACACACACATACACACACACACACACACACACATACACACACATATAATTACACAAGACAAATAACTGCTTTAGAATATAAAATTCTTGGTGAATTATTACAGTAGCAGAATGTGCATATAAATATACATAAACACACACATATATATGTGTGTATGCGTATCCTTACACACACACATACATACACACATGAATAGTATAAATATATGAATATACAAATATATATATATATATATATATATATATATATATATATATGATATATATATATATCATATATATATATCATATATATATATATATATATATATATATATATATATATATATATATATGTATATAAATAACTTACCAGTATCAATATATATATTTGTGTGTGTGTGTGTGTGCCATGCCTTGATACTCATTCCCTCTCCCGAAATACATGCACAATCACACGAATTCAATCGCGGCGCAACGAACGAACGAACCGAAGCACCGAAGCTTCGCCTACAGCGACGCTCGCCGCCGCCCGAAGCCGCACTAAAATTCCCCGCAACGGAGTCGGGCGCAAAAATGTTCTATAAACTTTAGCTTGTGAACTGACGTAAAAGTCTCATCACTCTAGGAAACGCTGCATTAACTTTATTTAGAGGGAAATAATATTGTATAAATTGTCGCGCGCGGCCGGCAGAGAACAGGCTCGGTGATCCATTTCGGAGAGCTACAAATTTCGCGAGCCGGGGACCCCTACCCCCACTCACCCGCCCCCCTTTCCACAAAAAAAAAAAAAAATGTGAAATGAGGAAAAAAAAGGATTAATAAGAGAAATAGAATTTTCTGTTTGTCCATGGTAATAACAGAGCATCAACGTTGACCCCCCCCCCAAAAAAAAAAAGAGGTTATTTCGCCCAAGTAAGGGTAGAATGAAGCTTCATTCATTTTCATTTAAACCATAAAAGGCTGGGAATCAAAACCTGGATATCCACTTTTCCCCCTTTTTCCCGCGACATTTGCAATAAAAAACAGTTTTGAAGTAAGAGAATAGGGCTGTCGACCCCGAATGCTGTCACAAAGGGAATTACACCTCCTTTTCTTTTTATCTCTCTCTATTTTTCAAAACAATTCCATTATGTGAAAAAAAAAAGATTCGGAAACAGTAATTCCACTGTCATTAAACAAGATGCAAAAAGGGGGGAGGGGAGGGGAGGCCATATTGTGATTTGAATATAGAACCCTCCTCCCTCTCTCTCTCTCAAAAAAAAAAAAAAAAAAAAAATCTACCAATTTGGTCTGCATGCAAACTACTTGCTATGCAAAGACTGTTCCGCCAACACGACTGCAAAAAAGCACGTACATTATTGTGCAACTATTTTAGACTCCCGCCGCCACGCGCACCATTTTTAAAACCACGGGATAGGGAGAAATATGCCTTGATCGTATGCACATTTCACTCATACAGGCATATCTGATGTAGCATTCCCGAGTGGAATACATTGCCCGTAACCTTTTTTTTATCTTTTAGTCGTACTTTCCACTTTTTTCACTTTTTGAAAATCCAAGTTCCGTTTTTGCAATGAAGGTCTCGACTGGAAACACCGAGAGGGTTATTTTAGGAAGTTATACAGAGGCGCTTGTTTTTTTTTTCTTTTTTTTTTTCTTTTTTTTTTTTTTTCCTTCTCTCTCTCCTTCCTCATTTTCCCCTCGAAGGCCCGTCTCCTCTCCCTTTCCCCCCACGTCCCCACCTTTCAGCTTTTCCTCCCCCTTTTTTCCAATTTCTCCACCATCTATCCCCACCACTTTCTTACTCCCTCACCATTCACCACCATTCATCCCCCTCTTTCTTACTCCTCCACTGTTCACCACCATTCATCCCCTCCCCCTCTCCCCTTCCCCCTCCATCCATCCCCTCCCCCTCCCCCACCATTCACCAGCTCCCCCTCCCCCCATGCATCCCCTCCCCCCCACCGCCACCCCACCCAGCTTCCCCCATTGCCTTGATCACTCCAATCAGAGTCTCTGTTTGCCTCGCGGACTAACAAATGAATCTATGCAAATTTGTCAAAGGAATCCGCTGATGACCCTCGTGTCTTTACCATGAACGCCGTCTTAGTGATTCCGATGCGGGAGACGGCAGCTAAAAAAAAAAAAAAAAAAAAAAAAAAAAAAAAAAAAAAAAGTGGCGTGATTAAATTCAATCTTCGGTAATTCTCTTGATAATGATAGACTAAAGCGACGCGGTGGACAGTGGAGGGGGGGTGAAGGGGAGGGAGGAGAGGGGGAGGAGGGGGAGATAAGACAACCCCCCCCCCAAATCTACGCTTTTTTTTTTCTTTCTTTCTTTCTTTCTTGCATCAGGGTTGCCCGATACACGCGAAAGTGAAAGAAGGTGCAAAAGGGAAGGGAAATAAGATGGAAAGAGATTTAAAAAAAAAAATTGAAAGAGAGAAAAAGAAAAAGAAAAGGATGGAAGAAGAAGAAGGAGAAGAAGATGATGATGATGATGAAGAGAAAGAAGAAGAAGAAGAAGGTGAAGAAGAAGACAATGAAGAAGAAGAAAAAGATGATGATGATGAAAGCGAAGACGAAGAAAAAAGAAGAAGACAAAAGCGAATAATAATGATAAAAATAAGCCGAAAGCGAAGAAGAAGAACTCGAACAAGAACGAAAGCGAAGAAGACGAAGTAGGAAGAAAGAAGGAAAGAGAGAAAGAAAGGCAGGAAGAGTAAAAGCCAGTCGCCTCAAGATTGATCTCTAGCTCATTTGCCATTAACCAAGTGCAGGACAAGGCACCCCCTACCCCTCCCCCCCCATCGCCCCGGAAGCTATAACGTGGCACTCGAAATTAACCAAGAAGGAAAGTGCCAAAAAGTGCGAGGCGAGAATTAGTGAGAATGTGTCAGAGGGAAGAGAGAGAGAGAGAAGAAAAAAAGAGAGAAAGAGGGAGAGAGAGAGGGGGGGGGG
>NC_051398.1:15567554-15572554 GCF_015228065.2 Penaeus monodon | reverse complement strand
AGAGAGGAGAAAGAAGAAGCAGAAGAGGAGGAAGAGAAAGAAGAAGAAAAACGAAAGAGAAAATAAAAAAGAAGGAGAAGAAAAGTAAATTACTTTAATAAACACCATCATCATGATAATAACAATAACAATAATAATAATGATACCAACAATAACAATAAAGATAACGATAATAATAACGACCATGATAACGATGCTAAAAAGTGCAGCATGTCGTGCAATGTAATATCTTCACAGAAACGTCTAAAAGTTTGAGTATCTTATTTCAATAAATGAGCCGAGGAGAAGAGCACTTTTTCCTGCCTTTCAAGGAACTGTTTCTTGCTTCCACGTATGGAATTCCAGCTGATTTTTCCCTCCTCCTTCGTCCTCACCGCCTTCGTCAGCTGTAGGAGGGTGTTTTTTTTTTTCTTTTTCTTTTTCTGTTGTTTCCTTGTCTTTTCTTCTTCTCTATGTTCGGTTCGTTTTTTCTTTCTTTCTTTCTTTCTTTTCCTTTCTTCTTCTTGTTCGTCTTCTTATTTGTCTTCATATTCGTCTTATTGTTATTCTTCATTTCCCTCCACCTCTTCCTTCTCCTTCTCCTCTTCCTCCTTCTCCTCCTCCTCCTTCTCCTCCTTCTCTTCCTCCTCCTAATCCTCCTTCTCCTCTTTCTCCTTCTCCTCTTCCTCCTTCTCCTCCTCCTCCTTCCTCCTTCTCTTCCTCCTCCTAATCCTCCTTCTCCTCTTTCTCCTTCTCCTCTTCCTCCTTCTCCTCCTCCTCCTTCTCCTCCTTCTCTTCCTCCTCCTAATCCTCCTTCTCCTCTTTCTCCTCCTCCTCCTCCTCCTCCTCCTCCTCCTCCTCCTCCTCCTCCTCCTCCTCCTCCTCCTTCTCCCTCTCTTCTTTCTTCTTATCCTCATCCTTATCCTTATCTTCCATCTCCTTTTCCTTATTCTCTTTTTTCGACCTTTTTGGCATTTTCTTTCAGCAGAAAGGAAAATGCGGAAAAGAAGGGTACGAAAATAGATAAATAGATAGATAGATAAATAGATAGATAAATAGATAGATAGATAAATAGATAGATAGATAGATAGAAAGATAGATAGATGATAAATAGAAAGACAGACAGATATATAAATAGATAGATAGAGCTACATGAACATAGATATAGTTAAAGTTATATAGATATAAACAGAGAGATAGATAGATGAATTGATGAACTGATAGACAGAGATAGATAGAGAGACATATAGATAGACAGACAGACAGAGACACAGATATTCTTGGGGAATACAATGAAAATGATGACAAAGAGAATGACGAAGTAAAACGAAAATAGTGGGCGATGACAAAGCAAGAAAGATGAGAAATAGCAACGGAACGAGAGAGAAAGGCGAGAGAGTCATCATGACCGTCGTGTCCCTACTTCCTACTCCCTGCCCCCTGCCCCCTGCCCCTACTTCCTACTCCCTGCCCCCTGCCCCCTGCCCCTACTTCCTACTCCCTGCCCCCTGCCCCCTACTTCCTACTCCCTACCCCCTGCCCCCTACCACCTGCCCCTACTTCCTACTCCCTGCCCCCTGCCCCCTGCCCCTACTTCCTACTCCCTACCCCCTGCCCCCTACCACCTGCCCCTACTTCCTACTCCCTGCCCCCTGCCCCCTGCCCCTCCTTCCTACTCCCTGCCCCCTGCCCCTACTTCCTACTCCCTACCCCCTGCCCCCTGCCCCCTGCCCCTACTTCCTACTCCCTGCCCCCTGCCCCCCTACTTCCTACTCCCTGCCCCCTGCCCCTACTTCCTACTCCCTGCCCCCTGCCCCTACTTCCTACTCCCTGCCCCCTGCCCCTCCTCCCGTCTTGCACATGTCTCCTGCCCCTTTCCCACTGCCCCCCTTCCCCCCTTCCACCTTCCCCCATCCCCCATTCCCCCTGCCTCCCCCTCACACAGCCCCCCCCCCCAAGCTCAAAACTCGAGAAGGAGAAAGAGACGGGGAGGGAGGATAGATGGGAGGGGGGTGGGTGGGTGGGTGGGGGGGAGCGAGGGGAGAAGAGGAGGGAAGAGGAGAATGATCACCTCCTCGACATCGGTAAGCCTTGCAGACGATGAACGGCGCAGGACACAAGTTTGCCCCAGCATCTCGTGAGTTCCTTAATGAGGGGAAGTTACCAGGAAACTGTCAGGTGATGGCAGGTGTGAAGGAGATACTCTCGGGGGGAAGTTAAGAGGGACTGGGTGTCGACGAGGGCCTCGGGGAGACAATGGGGAGGAGAGGCGAGAAGGGGAAAAGGGAGGAGAGGCGAGAAGAGGAAAGGGGAGGAGAGGGGAGAAGGGGAAAAGGGAGGAAAAGGGAGAAGGGGAAAGGGGAGGAAAAGGGAGAAGGGGAAAGGGGAGAAGGGGAAAGGGGAGGAGATAGAGAAATGGGAAAGGGAAAGGGAGGAGAGGCGACAAGGGGAAAGAGGAGTCGCTTGGGGAGGAGAGGGGAGAAGGAGTAGAGGAAAGGCGCCTGGAAGAGGAGGATGGGGAAAGGGGAGGTAAGAGAGGAGAAGAAGGGATGGGAAAGAGGGGAGGAGAGGCGAAAACGGAAAACGAGAAGCGCCTGAGGAGGAAAGGGAGAAACGGGGAGGAGAGGGAGAAACGGGGAGGAGAGGAAGAAACGGGGAGGAGAGGGGGGAAAGGGGAAGAGAAGAGGAAAGGGGAGCAGCTTGGTGCAGGGAGGGGAAGAGGAAGAAGAGATGGGAGAAAGGGGAAAGGAGGAGGCGTCTGCGGGAGAGAAGGAAGAAGGGGAGAGAGGGAACAGAGGAGAGGAGAGATAAGGGATGGGGAAGAGGGAGGCGTGTGTGAATGGGAGGGGAAGAGCCTGGGGAGGAGGAGGAGGAGGAGGGAAGGGGGAGACCCTGGGGAGAGGAGATTAGAATGGACAGGGAGGAAGGGGAAGAGGATGACAGAAGAGAGGAAAGAAAGGAGTGAAAGAAATACTTTGTAGAAAAAAATAAGACAAAGAGAGAGAGAGAGAAAGAGAGAGAGAGAGAGAGAGAGAGAGAGAGAGAGAGAGAGAAGGAAACAGAGAACGTGGAAAATGTGGGGGGGAGGGGGTGTGTGTGTGTGTGTGTGTGTGTGTGTGTGTGTGTGTGTGTGTGTGTGTGTGTGTGTGTGTGCGCGTGCGTGCGTGCGTGCGTGCGTGCGTGCGTGCGTGTGTGCATGCGTGCGTGCGAGTTGAAACTTGACTATGTTATTGGATAAAATTATACTAGTAGTCACTGAGGATTGATTAGACTGAATTTCATATGATCTTCTTCGGTTCTGAATCACTTGGCAGAACAAAAGTTTCGGACGATTAACTCGGTTGAAGGTTGTCACTTCGGAGAGTACACGAGAAGACTTCGTAATAGGTCGTCGCAGTTGTGATGAGGTCGTAGAGGTTGCGTAGCGGGGTCGTGTGTGCAGGTGGTTGACACGTGGTTGAATATGTGTACGATTTTCATGAGCATATGATGGCGTAGTTTGTTCATTGTTATTTCCTGTGCTTAATTTGCAAAAGTATGTTGTTTAATTGCATACAGAGTCATGCTGTCTGGAGGCAGAGCGCGTGCAGTTTGGTTAGCTTGATAATCGATTCGCATTGCACAATCCAAGTGTAGGTGCAAGAATAATCCTGCCAGACGAGTGTGTAGGTGAACCACGTGTGGGAGGGCAGAGCCAGGCAGGCGGAATAGGGTCACGGAGCGGGCGAGCGGGAGTGCCAAGAGAGTGCCACGGTAGGCAAAGGGAGCCCGGGCCAGAAGTCAAAGGGTCAAGCCGTGTGGCGTCACGTAGCGGCGAGGCGAAGGGTCAGGAGTAGAGGGAGGGCCAGCGAGGCTCAGGCAGCAAGGCGTCAGGCAGTGTCTGGTCAGGCAGGGCATGCGGGAAGAGTGCCGTCCCTGCAGCTACCGTGAAGCTCCAGGCAAGAGCCGATCGGTCTCTGTGGCTCAGTGTTGTTCCCACCGTCGCACGGAGTGGGTGTGCACGCTCTCCTCTTGGGGAATTGTCGCTCTTGCAATAACTTTGTGTGAATCTCAACCTCGTGTGAGACACTTTGATATTCGATGTGAATGATGAACTGAGTATTAGGTTTGTACTTTGATGGAAAAATGGTAGTGGTTTGGCATTAAATTAGGCAAACATGACAGTACATAACCTAAACTCGCAAGTATTACCTATACCTTTGTAAGTGTACTGTATACATAGGGTCGATACTTGGAAAATAAAGGTATACATAAAAAATAAAGAATTGTACGTATTTTCTTTTTTCTTTTTTCTCTCGCCCGTGTTCGGTAATTACTTAAGTGAACAGCTTGAACTCGCCTAAGCTGTCGCTGAGCGTCGACGGGTCTGGAACTTTGATGCAATTTGTTCCGGGAAGTGTTTGATCACGACCTCAAGGTAGGTGGTGTCCTGTCGCTGCGTGAACATTTCATTAGTGGCCTTTTTGCATTTCGTGTTGTTCGCGCTTTGTCATGCCAGTGGCTGTTAACTATGTAACTCTTGCTGCCATCATTGTGTGTTGTTTGTGTAGGAATGCTTTGTTGAACAGGATGTGATTTGTTGCAAAGGAAAGGTAAATGAATTTGGGATGAATGGGACATAACAGTTACGAATGAAGGTTAAAATGTGAGAGTTCTTTTTTGTTCTCACGCAGAAGTCATTTGTCATTTTGCCGAACTTTCAGCGAAAGGTTCAATGCAGATTCATTAACGCTCATGCTAGATGAAAATCATGTCACTGAAATAAAATCCTAATAAACAACATAACCTGACCTCGCTTCATGCATGTTCCTACACTCTTTTGTTTCGGATGATAAACTTTATAGAATAAGCAAGAGCCATCCAGATTCTACAAAAGGTCGGACGAACGCGAAATATTTTGTACAGAATTCTGAAAGACAGTGAAGAGTGTGCTCAAGATTTATATAACGCAAACACGTCGCTAAGATTTATGTAGCAGCTGGACAGAGATTTACAGAAACCCGCTTCACTTGACAGTTGCT
>NC_051398.1:15540054-15542554 GCF_015228065.2 Penaeus monodon | reverse complement strand
ATATATATATATATATATATATATATATATATATATATATACAATATGTATACATATCTATAAAGACCAAAGCTCCTCGGGGGGGGGGCGGTGGCGGGCCGTCCCACATGTCACCGACCATATTAATTAAGGAAGTTTTGCGGCCCGCGAGTCCTTGCAGGCATGGCCAGGGATGCCTCGAGTGGCGGAGCGAGGGCGTGTCCTGTATCGAGCTGCTCCTTCGGGGATGTGGAGTGTAGGTAAACCCTCAACGGAGTAATTTGTTTCTCTTCGGGAGTAATCCAGCACTCGACAGTCCTGATTGGAGGGGAGGGGGGGAGGGGGTTGACGGTGACATTTTCTGATTCTATTTTTTATACTTTTTTGTCGTCTCTCCAGGAAGCGAAGTGGGATTGGGCTCTTTTTTATCCCTTAAAAGTGGTCTTAGATGGTGAAGCCTCTCTTCGTCTTTACGAAAATATATACCTAATCTTTGCTTTTTGAGGGAATTGCTGGATCACAATTTCCTCTCCCTTGATGAAAGACAAAGAAGCTATGATCTGGTCAGCTGATCGATGCCCTCACAGGGAGAAAGTCGAGTAATGAAGTGGCTGTTTGATGTTTCGTCGGTTTTCAGATGTGCTGCTAACTGTCGACTTGGCTATGAGTGGGTCATGACTCCATGGCAGGGTCAGAGTCGGGCGGAAAGGAACTGGCCACTTCCCCGCTCATCCCGTGATTTAATAAGAATGTTTCTCTACGAACATGCCCACTGCGTCCACTTGGATATGAGCCCAATTTGGACTTGTACTGAATTTACTTATCCGGTTTTCTTGGTGCATTTATATTGTAATTCTCAGTCTGACTGTCGCTGTTTGATAAAGTACGTAGCAGTTTACCTAGCCTCGGTTCTGCCAGTCCAATAAGCTGGCTACCTTGTTCCCCGTTGAGCCTGGACCTGGCATTGCGGTGCCAATCCTGACTGCTCCATAAGGATTAAGAGGCAGCACAGTAGACGGCAAGATGGCTGCCACAAACCTTAAGGGGAATGTAAAGAGACCTGGCATCCCTTCCTCAGGTTGCGATCTTGCTCAATAAAGTTCGGGGAAGTACGGTTAGGATCGAAGTTGTACAGTACGAGGAGGGCAGAGGAGATGGCTTTAGCCTGCATAGTGATGGGATATGTAATGGTGATAATAGGATAATATCAACATCATCAGTGGGGTTATGACCAAGATAGGAACGATGATAATGATCAGTGGAGGAAAGTTCAGTTCTATCTAGACGAAAACTTTAGTATTCAGATCAAACACTCTTCATTCTCACTTTGTATTCCTTCACAACCCCCCCCCCCCCACAAAAAAAAGAAGAAAAGAAAGAGAGAGAGAGAGAGCAACACCGAAATAAAAAAAATGAATTATGAATCACGCATGTCTCAAATGTAGAGCGAAGCAACGAATAACTATAAATGTGTAGCCTCAAGGCCGTTCTTTTCAGCATACAGACTCAGCCGCTTCGAAGGAGTGGCAGTTCCATGAAATGAACTAATCTTTGTAACATTTAGACCTTCCAACTTGAAAAAAACGAGCGCAAGGTTATGGAAATATGTTTTATTCTAGTGGAATCGGGTAAAAGATCAAAGGCCTGTTTGATATTTTACATTTCTTCTGCTCCCCCATTGAAGATTAGAAGGAGAGAGAGACAGGGGTATAAAGGAATCTATTTATACCAAATATATGGGCGTGAGTGTGTGTGTGTGTGTGTGTGTGTGTGTGTGTGAGAGAGAGAGAGAGAGAGAGAGAGAGAGAGAGAGAGAGAGAGAGAGAGAGAGAGAGAGAGAGAGAGAGAGAGAGAGAGAGAGTGTGTGTTTGTTGTGTATTGGGAAAAGGTAAAGCGAAGGGGTTAGGGTTATTACGAGTATGAACATAAACATACATATCTAAACGTACATAGAGAGAAAATGAGAAAAAGGCAGGGAGAAAGAGAGAGAGCGCGCGAGGAAGAGACAGATATTGAAGCTTTGCCTTAATGGTGCCGAATGATGGTGTTGTGATGACGGGAGCCTACACTAAAGTGGACACGGGGCATGTCCTAATAACAATAACACCATAATGTCCTACTTATCTTCGGACGTAAAGCCTCCCCGGCGTCTCACCCAAGCCGCCCGACCCTTTACTTTCTTTATCATTAACCCTCGAAACCGCGGATCAAGGGGCACCGGCGAGAAGGCCGAAAGTCCCATTGCCAGAACGTCGCAAAAGGAACCATCGTGACACAGAGTCCGTATTGCCGAGCTGCTCTGGAACGTCTCATCAAGATTGCCCATTCGTCTCGTCATCTCATCAGGAGGATCTTCAAGGAGGGAATACGACTGTCTTTTGTTTTTTCCCCCACCCCCGGTCGTCCTCGATCTCGTTTGTAAAGAGATGAAGATAAATCGCTGAGAGAGAGAGAGAGAGAGAGAGAGCGAGAGAGAGAGAGAGGCTAAACAGAGGGAAAGACAGGTAGACAAGTAATGACA
>NC_051398.1:15535054-15537554 GCF_015228065.2 Penaeus monodon | reverse complement strand
ATGCATCATCTTTAGCATCATATTCATCCCGGCTTTCCCCTTCATTCTTCTTCTCCTTTCATTTTTTTCTCTTTTTATTTTCCTATTTCCAATCCTGTCTCCTCTTCCTCTCCTCCATCCTCCCATTTCCTCTCTTTCCTCCCCCTCCCCTTCGCCCCTCTCTCCTCCCTCCGTCTGCTCCGCCGCCGCCGCCAACCCCAAGTCCAAATACTGTAGTGTTTACGCGGACCTCAGCGTACCCAGTAGAGGAAAATACACACGAACATTCACTCAAGTTCTCCAGCAATTGTATAACACCGTTCCCCCAGCAACCAAGAGACAGGCAAACAGGCAGGCAGACAGGCCTACTCCGACCTCCGCCTCAATCTCACCCTACTCCTTCCCCCCCTCCCCATCTTACTCCCGCTCCCTCACCACACGCCCCACTCCCTCACTACACGCCCCACTCCCTCACCACACGCCCCACTCCCTCACCACACGCCCAACTCCCTCACCACACGCCCCACTCCCTCACTACACGCCCAACTCCCTCACCACACGCCCCGCTCCCTCACCACACGCCCCGCTCCCTCACCACACGCCCCACTCCCTCACCACACGCCCCACTCCCTCACTACACGCCCCACTCCCTCACCACACGCCCCACTCCCTCACCACACGCCCCGCTCCCCTCAACATGTCTAAGTCCTTCGAGTTCCTGCAGGACCAGCCAGGCCCTTGTTCCGCCAGTGCCTGCGGGGGGGGGGGGGGGGCTCAACGCAGGCAGGACCAAAACCCGTAGTTGGTTAATTATATTACGGGCGCCGGTAACTCGTTTGACTCGTAGATTGCTCTCTAGTCGGGCGTGGGAGTCGGTAACTACAAGCGATGCCACGCAGACGATGCTTTGGGGGCGACAGACACACTCATAGGGAGGGAGAGAGAGAGAGAGAGAGAGAGAGAGAGAGAGAGAGAGAGAGAGAGAGAGAGAGAGAGAGAGAGAGAGAGAGAGAGAGAGAGAGAGAGAGAGAGAGAGGTCTGGGAGATAGCTAGATAAATGGATAGAGAGAGGGGGATGACAGATAAATAGATAGATAGACACACACACACACACACACACACACACACACACCTCCCACACGCACACGCACACACACAACGGATAGCCTTACGCGCTGCACGTTAAACAGCCTCCAGTGTGGACGTGGGTTCGGAGAAAACCAGACGGATGGATTAAGTGTAGGCGGAAAAGGGGAGGAGATGCAGAAGGAATGATAATCAGAGGAGGGAGAAGAGAAGGGAGGAGAGGAAACAGGAGGAACACAGGAGCGTAGGACGGCCGAGAATGAATGCTCCAGAAAGGAGGGAATGTGGACGGCGAGGATGGAAGGTGGAAGGGGAAGAGGGATGGGAAATTCTACGAGGTGGAGACGCGAGAAATGGTGGATCCAGACTGCATACTGATCTCGGCTCTATCGCTGGGATCTCGTTGTTTTCACTGGCGGAGTAGCTGCTATCGGGTCTCTTTTTGAAGATTTTTGTCATAATCTTTATCAGCGTTATTATCGTCATCAGCAGAATCATTATCATTATTATCATCAGCATCATCCTCATCGTTATCATTATTATTATCATTATCATCATTATCATCATCTGCATCATGATCTTCACATCTTCACCATTATCACCATCATCATCGTCATCATCATCATCATCATTATCATTATCATTATAATCTTCATCTTTATCTTAATTTCCATCTTCATCGTCATCTTCATTTTCATCTTCATCTTCATCTTCATCGTTATCATCATCATCTTCATGTATATCTTCATCTTCCTCTCCCTCGTCATCTTCGTCTGCATCATCATCTTCGTCTGCATCATCATCTTCATTATCATCATCATTGATACTCTTGACCCCCTCCCCTTGCCCCGCTCTCTCTCACTCTCTCATTTCCCTCCTTCCCTCCCTCCTTTACCCCCCCCCCCGTCACCTTACTCCAAAGACCTCCCAAGTGGTACGAGGAGGAGCTGGAGCGAGAGGTTTCCACAGCCTCCTCCTCCTCCTCCTCCACCTGCTCCTCCTCCTCCTCCTCCTCCTCCTCCTCCTCCCTTTCTTTTTCTTGCTCCTCCTCCTCCTCCTCCTCCCTTTCTTTTTCTTGCTCCTCCTCCTCCTCCTCCTCCTTATCCTCCTCCTCCTCTTTCTCCTCCTGCTCCTCCTCCTCCTCCGCTACCACCTCCACCTCCACCTCAACCCCGACTCCACCTCCACCTAATATTCCACTTCCTCCTCCTCCTCCTTTTCTTCCTCCTCCTCCCCCTCTTCCTCCTCCTCCTCCTCTTCCTCCACCTCCTCCTGCCTTTCCTCCTCCTCCTCGATGCACGTTACAAGTCTCGGCTTCACCTGACACCGTGCCCTTGGGGGTGTGACGTCACCTGATCTTCCTGGGTGGGACATCACGCAGCCCTTGTGTTTCATGACTTCATATCGTGTTTGATGTTATCGGTCTATGTAAGCG
>NC_051398.1:15525054-15527554 GCF_015228065.2 Penaeus monodon | reverse complement strand
GGGAGAGGGTGAAGGAAAAGGAGAGGGAGAGAGTGGGAGAGAAGGGGAAGGAAGGGAGGGGGAGAGAGAGAGGAGGGAAAGGGAAAGGGAGAGAGAGAGAGTGAAGGAAAAGGAGAGAACGAGGGAGAGGGAAAGGGAGAGGGAAAGGGGAACGAAAAGGAAACGGAAAAAAAGAAAAGGAAAAGAAAGAGAAAGGAAAATAGAACTAAAAAGGGAAAGAGAAGGAAAGAGAGAGGGAGAGGCAGAGGGAGAGGGAAGGGGAAAGGGAGAGGCAGAGGGCAGGCGAAAGGGAAAGAGAGAGGGAGAGGCAGGGGGGAGAGGAAAAAGGGGAAGGGGGAGGGCGGGGGAGGCAAAAGGGGGAAAGGGAGAGGGAGAGGCAGAGGGAGAGGGAAGGGGAAAGGGAAAGGGAGAGGGAGAGGCGGAGGCGTAAGGACAGGGAGCTTTACAAGAAATGTAATATTCATCAGCAGCTTTGATGGGATTAGTTTTTTCTATGAAAATGGCGCGTCTAAAGTTGTGGAGTTCAGTAAAGGTTCGATTTATTTCAGTTTAATTACCGGTCTGTTTTTTTAAACAGAAATATTGGGTAGAAAAAAAAAGTGGGGGAGGGGAAAGTAAAAGGAAAAGGGCGAAAAGAGGGGGAAAAAGAGGGAGGGAGAGGAGGAGAGAGAGAGAGAGAGAGAGAGAGAAACACAGACAAACAGATGCAGACACAGACACAGACATAGACATAGGCATAGACACACATCAGGCGATGAGTTGACAGACAGACAGACGGACAGACGAAGACGCAGACACAGGCATAGGCATAGACACAGACGCACACAGAGAGGGGGGGGGCCAAGAGTGCCAGAAGGCTGCAGATCTGAATAATGTATTCGCGTGTGCCTCCGTGCGGACGACAAGAACAGAATATCGCAGAGGCTTATCGTCGGAAGATTCAGATTAGTAACAATAAAAGATGCAGTAAATTAAACCCCGAATTAACAAGAATTCACGAGAAGAGAAAGAATTGAGGAAGAATTGTCCATAATGTTAAGGATTTTTTTCTTTTGCACTCTCTCTCTCTCTCCTCCTTCCCTCTCCCTCGTTCCTCTCTCCCTCCCTCTTCCCTCTCTCTTTTCTCCTTTTCTCTCTCTCTTTCCCTCTCTCCCTCTCTCCTCTCCCCTCTCTCTCTCCTTCCTCTCTTCTTCTCCTTTTCCCTTTTCTTTCTACTCCTCTTCCTCTTTTTCTTCTTCTCTCTCTCTCCTTCTCCTCTCTCTCTCTTTCTCTCTTCTTTTTTCTCTTTCTCTCTCTCCTCTCTCTGCTCTCTCTCTCCTCTCCTCTTCTCTCCTTCTCTCTCTTTCCCCTTCTCCTCCCTTCCCCTCTCTCTCTCTCTCTTTCTCTCCCTTTCCCCATCTCTCTCTCTTTTTCCCCTTCTCTCTCTCTTTCTCTCTCTCTCCTTTTTCTCTCTCTCCCTCCTTTTTTTTCCCCTTTCTCCCTTTTCTTCCCCTCCTTCCCCTCCCTTCCTTTTTCCCTTTCTCTCCTCCCTTTTTTTTTCCGCCCCCTTTTTCCCCCCCCCCCCCCCCCCCCCCCCCCTTTTTTTCCCCCCCCCCCCCTTTCCCTTTTTTTTCTTTCTTCCCCTTCCTTAATTCCCCTTTTCCCCTTTTTCCCCTTTTTTTCTTTTCCCCCCAAATTTTTTTTTCCCCTTTTTTTGCCCCCCCCCCCCGGGGGGGCCCCCCCCCGGGGAGAGGGGTTGGGGGAAAAAAAAAAGGGGGAAAAAGGGGGGGGGGGGGAAGGGGGGGGGGAAAAATGGGGGGGGGGGGGGGAGGGGGGGGGGGAGGGGGGTGGGGGGGGGGTTTTCTCAAGATCTTGTAGATCATCTTGTTTGAAGAGTTTATTACGTCATTTCCGGTTGTTGATGCGTTTTCTTTGTTATTTGGGTGTTTGTTTTTTTGGTTTTTTCTCTCTCTCTCTCTCTCTCTCTCTCTCTCTTTATATAATTTTATAATATATATAATATATTTATATTATAAATATAATATATTATAATATATTAAAAATAATATATATATAATTATAGGAAAAAAGTGAAAAAGTGGATAGAAGGGAAAACGGACAGAGAGAGAGAGAGAGAGAGAGAGAGAGAGAGAGAGAGACAGACAGACAAACAGACAAACAGAAAAATAGACACACACCAGAACATAAAAAAACAGCGAATGATATTTTTTTTAAACTCCAAAAAGAAACGAAAAAAAACAAATAGATAAGAAATAAACGCGAGGCGGGACCTCCCCCCCCTTCCCTCCCTCACCCCACCCCCCCCCCCCCTCACCCCACCCCCCCCCCCCCCCCCGAGATATCCAACCAACACACATCTTCGGAATTTCTCAAAACAAATTGAACGCAGGACTAGTTTCGCATCCGAGACAAATCCACGCCAATTTCTTATCCAAAATGGACGACACCCAACAAATCCAGCTTGTTATCCACCCTCTTTTATTGTCCTTTTGTTGCTGTA
>NC_051398.1:15502554-15507554 GCF_015228065.2 Penaeus monodon | reverse complement strand
CTGATGGATGCCATTTTCATTCACGGATTAGTTGTAACCTTGAGAAATCGATTTTGAGGGATGTCGTGAGGCGAAATTCATTTTATATTCTGTGGAATATTTCGAAACTCATTTGTGATTCAGTTATGGCGACCGTAAGTTATATAAATTTGATATATTTTACCGTCTTTTTTGTGATGTCCGTATTTCGTAGTATCAATGTAATATTCACTTATTGATGAGTTTGTATTTGAAATTTACACAGTGCTATATTTGGAAACAAAAGAGAAAGCAGTGCTTATATTAGAGAGGACTCAAAATGCGAAAGATTGGATGAAGAAAATATGAAAAACACACACATAGCTAGATAGATTGATAAATAGATAGATGGACAGACAGACAGACAGATAGATAGATAGATAGATAGATAGATAGATAGATAAAGGTAGATACAAATAGACAAACAGACAGACAGATTGATAGTTTGATAGATAGATAGTTCAATAGAAAGATATAGATAGATATAGACAAATAGATAGATAGATAGGTAGATATATATATATGAAAGATAGATAGATAGATAGATAGATAGATAGACAATCATACAGATAAGTAGATAGATAAATAGATGCATAAAAATAGATGGTGTACCCACATGCGAGGGTGACATTGTAGCGCCATAAAGTAAATAAGTTTACCCCCCCCCCCCCTCTCCTCACCCTAGATCGAGGTGCCGAGTACCATTTTCCTTCAATTAAGGGATCGATGGTCCCCCTACCCCGGTCAGCCGTAAACTTACTGCTCTTTTGACTTATTGCGTCTTTGACTTATTACAAGGTCTGACTTATTAATCTCGTGATGCATGTCGGAGCCGCCGGGGGCCGTTAGGTAATTGCGTAAGTGACTTATTGTTTTCTCTGAAGTGACTAAAGGGAGAGGGAGGGGGGGTGAGATGGGGGTGGGGGGGTGACCGGTTGGCGGCCTGAGTAGAAAGGCGGACGACGATGAAGGAGACACCTGTCGATGGATTGTATATGTACATGTAGTATATCGGTACATGCATGATAAATATATAGATACACCACCTGTGAATGTGTGTGTGTGTGTGTGTGTGTGTGTGTGTGTGTGTGTGTGTGTGTGTGTGTGTGTGTGTGTGTGTGTGTGTGTGTGTGTGTGTGTGTGTGTGTGTGTGTGTGTGTGTGTGTGTGAGTGTGTGTTTTCTTTGCTCGCAGTTCCATCTAACTAGGAATGCTCTCTCTGCCGTTTGTTCAGTATGACTAAACATCCGCCAGATATATTCTGCATTTGCTGTGAACTACCGGTTGCAATGGTAAACGCCTCCTGCAGAAATCACTGCCCTGCTGCCAGCAGCTTAACCGTAACCCTGGCACGGGGAGCTAATAGGGTACTATCCCTGAACCCAGTTTAACGTCCTGCCCAGGATAAATATATATATATATATATATATATATATATATATATATATATATATATATATATATATATATATATATATATATATATGTATATATATATATATATATATATATATACATATATATATATATATATATATATATATAATATATATATATATATATATATATATATATATATATATTGCCTTTAGTGTACCGCAGAATATTCAGTATCAGGCTATTGTCCCTCTCCCAGTAATGGTGAACCATAACATGACTTGCAACAATTTCCGTAAAGGAAAATGAATTGTCGAACCTTTGTCATATTTGGGAGGGTTAGTCACCACTACCATCATAATCATTATCCCCATCCCCTTTCTCATCCCCATCCCCTTTCTCATCCCCATCCCCTTTCTCATCCCCATCCCCACCCCCTTCCCCCCCCATCCCCATCCCTATCCCTCCCCATCCCCATCCCCATCGTTAACCCCGGCCGCCCCATGATAAAGCAAAATCAAGAGCATTCGAAAGCTGGATGTCCTTATAACCTCACGCAAAGGTCACTCCCTCTATGGTCTCTTGAGTTGAGGTCGTCACTGTGGACTAATGTAAATTCTTTTAACTTGGGTTCTGAGCATGACTTTTACATTTCTGCGACTTTTTAGGAATCCATGTTTTATGAAGGATGTGTGTGTGTGTGTTTATATGAGCGGGTGTTGTATGAATTAGTATATTAGAATGTATTTATGTTGTTTTATCGCGAGAAATGAATATAAAATTATAACAAACTTTCGCATAGCGGATAGCAGAGAAAAATAATAACGGCCAGTATATTAAAAAAATGACGATCAACAGGCGCATGAGGAAGAAAAAAAAAACTTTATTTGTGATACATATGCGGAGCTTAGGCCACCACTAAACAAAGGATAAAAACCCAAATTCGAAACAAGATCACGATACAACGAATTATATATTACGAAGAAAAAAAAAAAGACAAAAGTGAGCTTTGCACCATATCTTGCAAATTTTAGCCTCTCCCCCCATTTCTTGCAACGGCCGCCCACAAATCCATAATTTCCGCGAAGTTTATTTTTGGGGTATCTGGCATCACTTGACGATTTAGCCCATTACCTTCCTATCCAGACATTAATCCCCTTCATCAGACCAGATTGCATAAACCATTATGACGGGGTGCAACAGCACGTATTTCTCTAGCCCGTCCCTTGCAACATAAAGCTCTGGCAGTCTTGGGTTGGTCATGGGGAGTGGATTCCCCCTCTCTCTCTCTCTCTCTCTCTCTCTCTCTCTCTCTCTCTCTCTCTCTCTCTCTCTCTCTCTCTCTCTCTCTCTCTCTCTCTCTCTCTCTCTGTTTCTCTGTTTCGCTGAAGAAGGCGACAGCGAGGGAGGGGGGTCTCTGTAATATTTAAAGATTTCTGCAAGAGTTGCAATTGAGGGCGCGGTGGCCGAGTAGTTAGAGCATCGGACTTTTGGATTCGTTCACAAATCCAGGTTCGAAGGTTCGAGTCCCGGTCGGCGCGTTGTTCCCTTGGGCAAGGAACTTCACCTTGGTGGCCCGATTGTAAATGGCCATATTCTTAATTCTGTAAATGTACATGTAAATAAATATCTCTCTGTGAATTAAATTAAATGTGTAAATATATCATCATCATCATCAATAACGGTATGTTCATGTCTGAGCAGCCGTGGACCTCTCCACCATCCTTCGCCACTAAACTCGATCTTACGCTTTTCTTTCCACTTGTACCATCGACAGCCCGCAAACATCTTTGATGTTGTCGCTCAGTCTTGTCTTCGGTTTGCCTCTTCCTCTGTTTCCTATCACCATCCCTGTCAGCAAGTTTTTCTCAATACTTTTACTTCTCATTACATGACCAATAAACTTTAATTTCCTCTTGTTCAAGATGTCCAACAGTCGGTCTTTATAATTTATTTTTCTCAGCACTTCATCATTCGTCTTCTTCTCTTATATATGTGTATATAAATATGTATCTGTGAATTACTATGAATATTCAGGTATATGCATATCGATATGTGTGTAATATGTAGATTCGAACAGGTAAGGTAACAAAAAGAAGCGAAGCAAGAAGAAACAGAAAATAAATAAACGTGCGAACTAACTCGATATAATAAATAGCGAAATAGAAAATAAGAAAAAATGCGTAAAATGCGATAAAATGCGTAAAAAATGCGATAAAAAATCGAAATAGAAAACATTGCGAAATAGAAAAAATGCGAAAAAAAAGAATAAATAGAAAATAAATAAACGTGCGAACTAACTCGATATAATAAATAGCGAAATAGAAAATAAGAAAAAATGCGTCAAAAATGCGATAACATTGCGAAATAGAAAAAATGCGAAACGAAAACTAAATGCGTCAAAAATGCGATAAAAATCGAAATAGAAAACATTGAGTAATAGAAAAAAATGCGAAAAGAAGAAATGGAAAATAAATAAACGATAAATAGCAAAGATAAGAAATAATGCGTCAAAACTCGAAATAAAAAAAAATGCGAAAAGAAAAGTACAAAAACGTGCGTTAACAATGAAAAGCTTCAAAAAATACAATAATGCTTCAAAATGCGTAAGTAGAAAATGCGTTAAAAATGCGATAAATAATCGAAACAGAAAAACGGTGCGTAATAGAAAAAAATGCGAAAAGAGTAAATACAGAATTTGCAATAGACAATTTGCGAAAAGAACACAGAAACGTGCGTTAAGGAAATATAAAAACGAAGAAATTATTATTATTGTTGTTGTTATAAATACGTCAAAAATTCGATAAAAATAGAAAATTTGAGATAAAGATAAAAGTGCAAAGCATTATCATTATCATTGATAATGATAATGATAATAATATTTTTTCATCACTATTATTATTATTATTATTATTATTATTATTATTATTATTATTATTATTATTATTATTATTATTATCATTGTTATTATTATCATTATTATAATGATAATGACAATACTATTATTATTATTATTATTATCATTATTACTATTATTATTATTATTATTATTATTATTATTATCATTATTATTACTATAACAACAACAACAACAACAACAACAAAAATAATAATAATAATAATAATAATAATAATAATAATAATAATAATAATAATAATGGCAATAATAGTAATAATATGATAATAATCATAATAATATGATAATAATCAATTATAATTATTGTTGTTGTTATCATTGTTGTTATTATCATTATTATTATTATTTATATTATTATTATTATTGTTTTATACGAAAGTTTCCTTAGATCTACTAATTAAAATCAAACACCGAGTCACTACCAGCGACCTAGGGTGACTGAAGTTTGAGGCAATGGAACATCAACGAAAACATGCAAAAATATGCAGAACAACCACAAATCAAAACATCCAGTCAAATCAATTCACGCACACAAAGAACACTTCAGATTGATAATGCTCTTCTGAGAACATGTGCTGTGCTGTTTAAGACTATTTTTTGGATTTCTTCTAATTTTGGATTTTCTGGTTTGGGATTTTCGAGTGCATAGTAAAAGCAATACATTACCTCAGTATACTCTTCCTTTGTCC
>NC_051398.1:15495054-15497554 GCF_015228065.2 Penaeus monodon | reverse complement strand
CCAAAGGCGTTATGCTGGCAAGAAGAGCTTACAAGAAAGAGGTTGAGAGAAAGAGAGGGAAAGAGAAATAGAAAGAGAAAGAGAGAGAGGAGACGGAAGAGAAGAGAGAGTGGAGAGAAAAGGGGAGAGAGGGGGAGAGAGAGGAGAGAGAGAAGAGAGAGAGAGGAGAGAGAGAGAGAGAGAGAGAAAGAGAGAGAGAGAGAGAGAGACAGACAGACAGACAGACAGATAACGAAAGAGAGAGAGAGGAGAGAGAGAGAGAGAGAAAGAGAGAGAGAGAGAGAGATAACGAAAGAGAGAGAGAGAGAGAGAGAGAGACTTTCGGGCCGCGGCGATTGCACTTCTTTCCCTGAACTGGGTGAGGGAAGGAGCTGCGCGTGGCGAGGGGTAAAGAGAGCCGTTAGTGTAAGGTAAGAGGGGAAAAAGAAGGTAAAGGAGGCAGGAAAGAATGGAGGAGAGGATGGGGAGGTGGGGAGGAAATGTAGGCGAGCGGGAGGTGTGGATGAGGGAAAAAGAAATGGGGAAGAAATGTGGGGAGATAAGAACAGTAGATCAGAAGAGGGGAAATGGGGAAGAGAGAGTGAGAGAGAGAGAGAGAGAGAGAGAGAGAGAGAGAGGCGAAGAGAGGAGAGAGAGAAGAGACAGAGAGAGAGATGAGAGAGGATGGCGAGAGAGGGAGAGAGAGAGAGAGAGAGAGAGAGAGAGGGGGGAGAGAGAGAGAGGAGAGAGAGAGAGAGAGAGAGAGAGAGAGAGAGAGAGAGAGAGATCAGACATCAGCCACCAAATCGATATTCACGTGCAATCACAGACACAAAAAAGTGAAAAAAAATGCACACCCCTAAAAAAATGCAAAAAAAAAAAGCTTTTGAGGATCAGAGACAAAGGACAGATACAAAAATATATATACGAAAATATACATATATATAAAAAGAAACGAAAATAAGGAACGGAAGATAAATACGGCAGAAAGATCACATTCCCCCACCCCCCTCCAGCCTCCCACATGCACAGTGGGGAGGGAAGGGGGGGGGGGGTGCGGGAGATGACAGGAGGAGTAAAGGAGGGAGGTGGAGGGAGTGGGAGATGGGAGGGTAAAGAAGAAGAAGAACAGGGAGGAAGAGAGTAGGGAAGTAGGAAGAGGGAAAAGAAGAAGAGAGAAGGGAGAAGGGGCAGAGGGAAAGAGAAATTGATTTGGAAGATCGACGGAAGGGGAGAAGGGGAAGAGGGAGAAGAAAACGGAGGAAAGGAGCAAGGCAGAGGGAGGGAGAAGGGAAAGGGGAAGGAAGGAGAGAGAGGAGAAAGAGGAGAAAGGAGGACGAAGGTAAAGGAGGAGGGAAAGAGGGCAAACTCGCAATAAATGACGAGACAATGAAGGAATGCGCGAGCGGGAGGTTGAAGTGCCACTCGATCCGGAATCTCGAGCGGCAGGTGAGAGCAAAACAGGTGAGAAGGAGAGAGGAAGGTGAAGGGGAAAGAGGAAGAAGAGGGAGGAGAAAGAGGAAGAAGGTGAAGGGGAAAGAGGAAGAAGAGGGGGGAGAGAGAGGGAGAGAGAGGGAAGATACGAAGATGAGGGGGAGGAAGAGAGGAAGATGAAGGACAGGGGGAAGAGTAGGAGGAGAGAAAGGAGGGAAAGGCAGGAGAAAGAAGGGGTAAGAGAGGAGGAGAGGAAAATGAAGGAGAAAAAGGGGGAAGAGCGAGGAGAAAAAGAGAGAGAGAGAGAGAGGAGAGAGAGAGAGAGGCAAGAGAGAGAAAAAGGGAAAAGAGAGAAGGAGAGAAAGAGAGGGAGGAGAGAAGAGGGACAAAGGATGTAATGTAGAGGATTAGTCCTCGGTCACTCTGGTCCATCTTATGTATTTCCATCACCCTTCCAGGGGTAATCTTGCTCGATCTTCGAAACCTCTGCGTGTCTTGGCCGGGGGGGGGGGGGGGGGTTAGAATTGTTATGTGGGTTTATTTTATTTATTTTATTCATTTATATATTTGTCTATTATTTTGTTCTGGTGTATTGACTATGGATAGATTTTCTCTATTGTTTTGGAAGTTTCTTTCCCCCCCGGGGGTTTTATGGTTTTGAGGGGGGGGCCCCGGGCCCCCCTTTTTTTTTTTTTTTCCTCGGGTTTTTTTAGTATTTGTTTCTTTGGGGTTTTTTGATTTCTAATTCCCGGGATTTTCCCATAAATTATAATCTCTCTCTTTTTCCCTTTTCTCTTATCGTCTCTCTTTCTATCTCTCTCATTCTTTCCTTCTCCCTCTATCTCTCCCTCGCCAAAGGGACGCATCGGTTCATCCACAAATATCCAAACGAGTACTCTGCTGTTCCCTAACTTAATGAACCCCAACTTTAGTTTTGTTTGCTAATTTTTTTTTTTCTTTTCTTTTTTTTTTCTTTTTTTTTGGAAATGCTCCCAAAGTTAAAACATAAAGGACAAGTTGATTCAAAATTATGGGTATCCACAAAGTTTGCGGAAGATTGGCTCTGGTTGTTTTTTTCCTTGCCCCC
>NC_051398.1:15493513-15494954 GCF_015228065.2 Penaeus monodon | reverse complement strand
AAATAGAGGCAGAGAGAAAAAGGGGAAGAAGGAGAGAGAGAAGGAAAGGCGCGGAAACAGATGATAATTGACAGACAAGCACACGATAGGCAAAAGGGCATAAAGTCAGTGGCAAAGCATTAAAAAAAAGGAAATGAAGATGTGTGACGTCAGGTAATAAACGTCAAGTAATAAGACAGCAGAAAAGAGAAACAGAAATAGATGAGACATTTTCTCTCCGCCGCGGAACCAATCTTAGATCTCCGACCGTAACAGTACTCCTCACCCACCCTCTACTCCCCGCTACCCCCCCACCCTAGGTACGGAAGGGCCCCCCCCACACACACACACCTCTCTTCCTCCCTCTTTCTACCCACCCGTCCCCTGTCCCGAATGCCCACCCACCACTAAGACCCCCCCTGAGGCAAACCCACCCTCAACTCTCCCATAACCCATGCTCCCCCACCCCATCCCCCTCCGTCCCCACCATCCTTAAGAACCCCCTCACCCCCACCCCATCCCCCTCTGTCCCCACCACCTTCAACACCCCCTCACCCCACCCCATCACCCCCCGTCCCCACCACCCTCAAGGCCCCCCTCCCTCACCCTTACCCTCCCCCCTACCCTCAACCCACCCCTACCCCCTCCTTCAATTATCCATCGAAAACTCATCAGTAAGACTCACGGCAAAGACTGATGAGTTCATCTCGGCGGAATTATTTCTGGCTCGACGTACACGAATCCAGAGCTATCCGTTTCCGTCCCTCTTGGCTATGAGAACGGGGAGCTGCGGCTTCTATTGGTCCCCGACGAGGCATTTGCATGTGAGAGGACAGGGAGGCCAGAGGACAGGGGGAGGTGATGTTTGTGGCGGGGTGGGGTGGGGGGTGGGGTATTAAGAGAGAAGGAGGAAGCAAGGGAAGGGGAGAATAAAAGGACGGAAGGAGAGAGGGAAGGAGGGTGAAAGAGAGTGTTTTGTGAAAGGAAGAAAAACATAGGTAAAGTGTGTGTTTGAGAGAGAGAGGGGGGGGGGAAGGGAGGAGAGAGAGAGAGAGAGAGAGAGAGAGAGAGAGAGAGAGAGAGAGAGAGAGGGAGAGAGAGAGGGAGAGAGAGAGGGAGAGAGAGAGAGAGAGAGAGAGAGAGAAGAGGAGAGAGAGAGGAGAGAGGAGAGAGAGAGGGGAGAGAGAGGGGGAGAGTAACACATACACAGACAACAGCATACAGACAAACAGACAGACAGAAACAAAGAAAAAGACAAAGACAGAGAAAGAGAAAGAAAGAGAAAGACCGCGATCAAAGAAAGAGAAAGAAAGAACAGAGGAAAAGGAATTCAGAGAAAGAGAAATTCAGAGCAAGAGAGAGACAGAGAATGCCGCCCTCCCCCCCCCCTTCCCCCTCATGCGTGTACGGAAAAGGGCGCACCTGCTGCACCCCAATCCATCAGGGGTGAAGATGTGTCTCT
>NC_051398.1:15481013-15483513 GCF_015228065.2 Penaeus monodon | reverse complement strand
TCTCTCTTATTTTATCCGGTTTGGGACCAGCACCGACCTGAGCTGGCTCGGCCACCCAGTGGCCAGGCAGGCAACTGAGGTGAAGTTCCCTGCCCAAGGGAAACAACGCGGCGGTCGGCGACTCGAACCCTCGAACTCAGACTGCCGCCGCGACAGTCCCGAGTCCGACGCTCCAACCATTCGGCCACCGCGGCCCCGACGATCATGTGCTTCCATGACTTTTCCTGGCAACCCAGAGCGGTGGCTTGCCATTGCCTTCCGCCCGGTGTTTTTTTTTTTTTTTTTTTTTTTTTTTTTTTATCGAGTCACCATCTCAATTTACCCGGCCCTGACTTGGGCTGACTTGGTCCCCCAGTGGCTAGGCAGGCAATCGAGGTGAAGTTCCTTGCCTAAGGGAAACAACGCGGCGGTCGGTGACTCGAACCCTTGAACTCAGATTGCCGTCGTGACAGTCTGGAGTCCGACGCTCTAACCATTCGGCCACCGCGGCCCCATATATATATATATATATATATATATATATATATATTATATATATATATATATATATATATATATATATATATATATATATATATATATATATATATATATATATTTATATATATATATATATATATATATATATATATATATACGTATGTATGCATGCATGTATGTTTGTATGTATGGATGTATAAACAAACAAACACAGAACAGATAGTAGGAAGGAGTAAGACATTCTGAAAATGTGTAGATCTTTTCCTAACGCCAATACTTCTCCAACCATTATTTTCTTTCACATCTCTCCTATACCGCTAAAACTCTTGAAGAATCCATTATTACACCTACCACTACCGCATCATCACCATTTCAGGAACGAACACCCATTCATCTCGCCCCATTGCGCTCGCTGCATCTACCATCTACCTCATCGACCCTTCCATCCCTTCCTTCCTCATGGGCGGCAGTATTAATTCTACCCCGAAGAATGATCACAAACGGCCTCCCAAAAGTGTCGTTGTCTGCGCGGATGGAAAGAAAGGGACGCGGAGGTTAGTGGAGGGTTGCTGCGTCCTCCTCAATCAATGGGAATCGGTCCTGGCGCCTAGGTGAAATCTGGTTTTGGAATCCAAATGCGGGTTTTGGTCCGTAGAGTTTCACGGTGATGAATACTTAAATGTGGCTGTCGCTGTTTAAGTTGTGTAGATTTTGTCGTTTTGTCTTGGGAGGAGTGTTGTTTGATCTTACGTTTTATTTTCATATTACTTTAAATGCTATCACAGTATTCTTCGCCTTTATTCAACTTATTCTTTATTATCTTTAGAATATCACCTTCCTCATCATCATCACCATCCCCATCATGGCCATTATCACAACCTATAACCTATCATCCTATAACCACCTCCATCACCATCACTACCCCTCTCGCCCCACCACCAGCATTCAAACCAACTCTCAAGCCTATTGCCAGCATCCATCTCCATCTCCCACCTTCGCATTCTCTGCATCTCCCGGGGAACGAGAGGCGGTCACTCGAAGTTGACAACAAAGTCCCCGAAAGAATGAGAACTCTCGAGCGTGGAGGCGAAGTAAAGGATGTCTACCTGAGGAGTTCCCACGCCCAGGCGAGCTGTCGGCACCGTGAGGGAAGGATTGGAGGAAAGACGAGGGGGGAAGGAGGAAGGGAGAGAGAGAGAGAGGAAAGATGGAGAGACGGGAAGAGGGAAGGATTGGAGGAAAGACGAGGGGGGAAGGAGGAAGGGAGAGAGAGAGAGAGGAAAGATGGAGAGACGGGAAGAGGGAAGGATTGGAGGAAAGACGAGGGGGGAAGGAGGAAGGGAGAGAGAGAGGAAAGATGGAGAGACGGGAAGATGGAGAGATTGGAGGAAAGACGAGGGGGGAAGGAGGAAGGGAGAGAGAGAGAGAGGAAAGATGGAGAGACGGGAAGATGGAGGGATTGGAGGAAAGACGAGGGGGGAAGGAGGAAGGAAGAGAGAGAGGGAAGATGGAGAGAGGGGAAGAGGGAAGGATTGGAGGAAAGACGGGGGGTGAAGGAGGAAGGGAGTGAGGGAGATTGGAAAAAGGGGAAGAGGAAGGGATGGAGAGGCTAGGGTGAGGAAGGAAGGGAGAGAGGGAGAATGTTGAGAGGAAAAGGGGGAAGGTTAGAATGGATGGAGTAAATGAGGAAAGGGATAGGGAAAATGAGGAGAGGGAAGGGTGGAGAGGATAGTGTAAGGAGGAGGTGGAGGAGGACCAGGACTAAGAATAGGAAGAAAACCAGGAGGAGGAGGATCACTTGGACCACGCCGAGGATGAAAGAAGGAAGACAGGAAAAGAGGGAAAGACGAATAAGTAAAAAAGAAAGAAAAAGAAAGAGGAAGTGGAACTGGAAGGCAGGAGGTAATAATAGAAAATAAGGGGCGACGAAAGCTGAAAACTTGAATTGAATATGAAGGAAAATGATGAAGAAATGGAGGATATAAAAAGGATAAGAAAACAAAACGAGAATAGAAAGAGA
>NC_051398.1:15473513-15478513 GCF_015228065.2 Penaeus monodon | reverse complement strand
AGGCAGGGACAGAGACAGACAGATACAGAGACAGAGAAAGCGAAGAGAATAGGAGGAAGGACACGAGATATCAAGAACCAAAACAACATATAAATCAAAATGCACCAGAAAACGAAAGACACACACACACACAAAAAAAAAAAACATTACAAAGTGTTGCCAGCAATGTAGTCTTCCTTATCATTTCCTTTAGTCAAAAAGGCACGAGGCTGAGGCAGCATTGGCCAGACCTACGATTTTCCTTTCCTCTCCCGCTCTGAAATTGAGAATGAATTTTCATAGAGAAGATCTTTATTGCACTATATTATTACAGACCTTCCGTAGTGGCTGCATAAGGTATTCCGGGGAAAGGGAAAAAATAAGGAAGAGATTGTATGTATTTCCCGCGAGGATCTGTGTGTGTGTGTGTGTGTGTGTGTGTGTGTGTGTGTGTGTGTGTGTGTGTGTGTGTGTGTGTGTGTGTGTGTGTGTGTGTGTGTGTGTGTGTGTATGTGTGTGTGTGTGTGTTTGTGTGTGTGTGTGTGTGTGTGTGTGTGTGTGTGTGTGTGTGTGTGTGTGTGTGTGTGTGTGTGTTTGGTTGTGCATTTATATTGTTAGTACGTATTATGCATGATTTTTGGCGTGTGTTTTTATCTGTAAATGTTTGTGTCTGTGTGATGTTTATATATTTGCATGTACTTACCTTTCTATATAAATGCACAGAAGCCGATCCGATTAAACATCCTGACGTTCACAACAAACAACATTAAGAAATCCACAATAAAAAAGAGAAAGAAAAAAAAGCAAATACACCCCCCACCCCCTAGCCTGACCCGGAGGAGGGGAAAAGGAGAGGGAGAGATAGGGGAGAAGAGAGGGAGAAGGGAAAGAGAGGAGAGGGAGAGGAGAGGGAGAGGAGAGGGAGAGGAGAGGGAGAGGAGGAAAAAAAGAGAGGGAGAGGAGGGGGAGAGGAGGGAGGGGAGGGAGGGAAGCTTGGAGTCCGAGGCAGTGCGGATCCGCAGACTACTGAAGGCGCAGGTGGTAAAGATGTCCCGCCTGTGGATGCTGCCTCTGCTCTGCATGGACTAAATTTAGCTGTCGTGGCGGTGCGGTTCAGGGCCGAGGAATCCCTTTTCTGGAATCTAAGGGAGGATCTGCTGTGCGTCGGGGGGGGGGGGGGGGGGGGGGGGGGGAAAAAAAGGAAGGTTTATTTTTCTCCCGGGGGGTTGGGGGGGGGGGGGGGGGGGGGGGGGGGGGGGGGGGGGGGGGGGGGGGGGGGGGGGGGGGGGGGGGGGGGGGGGGGGGGTTTTTTTTTTTTTTTTTTTTTTTTTTTTTTTTTTTTTTTTTTTTTTTTTTTTTTTTTTTTTTTTTTTTTTTTTTTTTTTTTTTTTTTTTTTTTTTTTTTTTTTTTTTTTTTTTTTAAAAAAAAAAAAAAAAAAAAAAAAAAAAAAAAAAAAAAAAAAAAAAAAAAAAAAAAAAAAAAAAACCCAAAAAAAAAAAAAAAAAAAAAAAAAAAAAAAAAAAAAAAAAAAAAAAAAAAAAAAAAAAAAAAAAAAAAAAAAAAAAAAAAAAAAAAAAAAAAAAAAAAAAAAAAAAAAAAAAAAAAAAAAAAAAAAAAAAAAAAAAAAAAAAAAAAAAAAAAAAAAAAAAAAAAAAAAAAAAAAAAAAAAAAAAAAAAAAAAAAAAAAAAAAAAAAAAAAAAAAAAAAAAAAAAAAAAAAAAAAAAAAAAAACCCCCCCCCCCCCCCCAAATTTTTACCCCTTTTTCCCCCCCCCTTTTTTTCCCCCCTTTCTTTTCCTTTCCCTTTCCCTCTTCTTCTTTCTCCCTCTCCTTCTCTCCCCTTCTTCTTTTTCCCTTTTCTATCTCTCTCTTTTTCCCCCTTTCTTTCTCTCTCTCCTCCCCTTCCTCTCCTCTTCTCTCCCCCTCTCCCCCTCTCTCTCCCTTTCTTCTTTTCCCCTCTCTCTTTTCTCTCTCTCTTTTTCCCTCTCCCCTTCTTTTCTCTCCCCTCTCTCTCTTTTTTTTCCCCCTTTTCCCCCTTTTTTTCCCCCCTTTTTTTCCCTCCCTTTTCTTTTTCCCCCCCCCTTTTTTTTTTTTAAAAAAAAAGGGGGAAAAAAGGGAATTGGGGAAAAAGGAGAGGGGGGAAAAAGGGGAAAAAAAAGGGGAAGAGAGGAAAAAAGGAGAGAGAGAGAGGAGGGGGGGGAGAAAGGAGAGAGATAGAGAGAGAGGGGGGAAGAGAGAAAAAAAAGGGGGAGGGGGGGGGGGAAAAAGAGGGGGGGGAAAGGGGAAAGAAAAGAGAGAGGAGAAAAGGGGGAAAGAGAGAGAAAAAGGAAGGAAAAGGGGAAAAAGAAAAAAGGGGAAAGAAAGAAGGGGGAAAAAAAAAAAAGGGAAAGGAAAAAGAAAAGAAAACGAAAGAAAAAAAAAAAAGAAAAAGGGGAAAAAGGAAAAAAAAAAAAAAAAAAACAAAACGAAAAAAAAAGAAGGGGAAGAAAAGGGAAAAAACCCCCTCCCCCCCGGGGGCCGTCCGCCCTCCCGGGGAAAGGAAACAAAAAGGGGTTTTTTTTCCCGACGCTGTTCCCCTCCCCCCGGGGGCATGAGGCTCCGGGGCAGGTAACGGCGAGAGGCATTCAGGTCTCGCTCTTCGTGCCTGCTTTTCCTTTTCTTATTCCCCTTTTTCTTGTTCTTTTTCTTATTCTCCTTTTTCTTATTCTGCTTTTTCGTATTGTTTTTTTTTTTATTATTATGGTTTGCTTATTTTGTTTTTTCTTATTCTTCTCTTCTTATTCTGTTTCTTTTTTCAGCTTTTCCTTTTCTGTTTTCTTTTATTTATTTTTTTATTTTGCACTTTCTTCGTTCCATTCACCTATTTCTTCTTCCTTTCAGTCTTTTTATATTTTCTTATCTCATATTATCTTTTCCCACTTTTTCTCTTTCTCTTTCTCTTCTCTATCTCCTTTCTCCTTTCCCTTCTTATTGTGTTCATCATTCCTCTCTTTCTCTCTCTTGTTTTTCCCCCTTTCTTCATTTTTCTCACCCCATCTTCCTCGTGGGGGAGAAGGAAGGGGGGAGAAAATAAAAGGGCAGAGAAATGAGATAAGAAAATCTAAGAGGAAAAGGGAGCGAGAAACGGCCGAATTGTGCAGGAGAAAGAAGGGGAAAGGGAGGAGGAAGAGAGATAATGAAATAAATGCAGGAAGAGAGAAAGGGAGGAGGAAGAGAGAAATTAAATAAAAAGGTTTGTTGGGTCAACAGTGACGAATTCCCTCGCTGCTGATGACGCTGAAGATGATGATAGCGGAAAAGTTATCAAAGATAGCGACTGAGGAATATAAAGTCTTCTCGCTGTTCGAAAAAGACGATGGTAGAAACACACGAAATTCTTCATATCTGATAACGAAGTAGAGGGGAAAAAACCTTACTGTCCCACCCACCCCCACCATACAGTCACCCTCCTCCCCTCCCACAGCCCCCATCCAGTAATAGCCCCCAACTTCTTCCCACAGTATCCCTACCCCCCCTCCACCTGCCTACAATCCCCCCGGCCCCCAAAACCCCCCCCCACGCTTCAAAAGCACCCCCACCCTCCCACCGATCCACCCCCCTCTATACAATCACCCCCATCCCTCCAGCTTACAATCCCTCCCTCTCACAATCACCCCCACTATACAATTACTCTCACCCTCCAACCTCCCCCTCTAACATTCCCCCTCCAATCCCACATTCAACACTCTCTCCAACACCCTCTACAACACCCCCCTCCCAAAACCCCCCCCCCCCCAACACTCCCCCCTCCAACACTCCCCCCTCCAACACTCCCCCTCCCAACCCCCCCCCCCCCTCCAAAAAACCCCCTCCAACACCCCCTCCAACACCCCCCCTCCAACACCCCCCCTCCAACACCCCTCCCCCACGAGGCCTGTGCGACGCCCCGGCAACCTGCGTCGAGGCAGTGAAGCATCGCCCCATCAGGTGCCCGTCGCGCCCGCCGACCAATCAGAACTCGCGACTCGTGTGATCATCAGTCAGCGAACTATGACAGTCTTTAATTAGGGAATCAGAGTGCGACCGTCAGTCATCAGTCACGTCTCTGATCTGCTGTTCTCGTGTGTCTGATTGCGCTTCCATCATTTCCTTTTTCCCTATCTCGGTCTCTCGGTTTCTCGGTCTCTCGATCTCTCTCTCTCTCTCTCTCTCTCTCTCTCTCTCTCTCTCTCTCTCTCTCTCTCTCTCTCTCTCTCCCTCTCTCTCTCTCTCTCTCTCTCTCTCTCTCTCTCCCCTCTCTCTCTTCTCCTCTCTCTCTCTCTCTCTCTCTCTCTCTCTCTCTCTCTCTCTCTCTCTCTCTCTCTCTTCTCTCTCTCTCTCTCTCTCTCCTCTCTCTCTCTCTCTCTCTCTCTTTCTCTCCCTCCCTCCCTCCCTCCCTCTTTGACTTCTTCCTTCCCTCCAATCCTCCCTCCCTCCCTTCCTCTAATCCTCCTTCCCTCCCTCCCTCCCTTTGTCCTTCCCTCTCCTTCTCATCCTCCCTCCCATCCCTCCCTCCCTCCCTCCCTCCCTGTCCCTCAGCATCATGCATCATAAAAGAAGCTTATCCCGGGCTGCCTCCCCGTAATGAGATGATCATCAGCCGCCTCGGAAAAGCACAGGTCCGTCGGCCTCTCCGCGAAAACGTCGGTGCATCTTTCCGTGCGGGCGATCTGTCATCTCCCTCCCTCCCTCCTTCCCTCCCTCTCCTCTCTCTTTTCTCTCTCTCTTTGCTCTTTTTTTTTCTCTCTCTCTCTTTTCTCTTTCTCTCTCTCTCCTCTCTTTCTTCTCTCTCTTTTCTCTCTTTCCTCTCTTTCCTCTCTCTCTTCCCTGTATTTCGCTTGTATTTTCTTTTTTTCCTGCCTCTTCTCTTCTCCGTCTCTCCTTTACTCTCATATCTCTCCTTCCTTTCTTTCTCGCTCCCTTACTTTCCTTCCTCTCTCCTTTTCTTGAATTTTCCTTCCTCCCTTCCCTCTCTCTCTTACCCTCATCCCTCTGTGATTCTT
>NC_051398.1:15459409-15461909 GCF_015228065.2 Penaeus monodon | reverse complement strand
GGGAAGGAGGCGGGGAGGGAAGGAGGGAAGGAGGCGGGGAGGGAAGGAGGCGGCGAGGGAAGGAGGCGGGGAGGGAAGGAGGCGGGGAGGGAAGGAGGGAAGGAGGCGGCGAGGGAAGGAGGCGGGGAGGGAAGGAGGCGGCGAGGGAAGGAGGCGGGGAGGGAAGGAGGTGGGGAGGGAAGGAGGCGGGGAGGGAAGGAGGGAAAGGAGGCGGGAGGGAAGGAGGCGGCGAGGGAAGGAGGCGGGGAGGGAAGGAGGCGGCGAGGGAAGGAGGCGGCGAGGGAAGGAGGCGGGGAGGGAAGGAGGCGGGGAAGGAAGAGGGAAGGAGGCGGCGAGGGAAGGAGGCGGGAGGGAAGGAGGCGGGGAAGGAAGGAGGGAGGAGGCGGGGAGGGAAGGAGGCGGGGAGGGAAGGAGGCGGGGAGGGAAGGAGGCGGCGAGGGAAGGAGGCGGCGAGGGAAGGAGGGGGGGAGGGAAGGAGGTGGGGAGGGAAGGAGGCGGGGAGGGAAGGAGGGAAGGAGGCGGCGAGGGAAGGAGGTGGGGAGGGAAGGAGGCGGCGAGGGAAGGAGGCGGGGAGGGAAGGAGGCGGCGAGGGAAGGAGGCGGCGAGGGAAGGAGGCGGCGAGGGAAGGAGGCGGGGAGGGAAGGAGGCGGGGAGGGAAGGAGGGAAGGAGGCGGCGAGGGAAGGAGGCGGGGAGGAAGGAGGGCGGCGAGGGAAGGAGGTGGGGAGGGAAGGAGGGGGAGGCGGCGAGGGAAGGAGGCGGGGAGGGAAGGAGGCAGCGAGGGAAGGAGGCGGCGAGGGAAGGAGGCGGGGAGGGAAGGAGGTGGGGAGGAAGGAGGTGGGGAGGAAGGAGGGAAGGAGGCGGGGAGGGAAGGAGGCGGGGAGGGAAGGAGCGGCGAGGGAAGGAGGCGGGGAGGGAAGGAGGCGGCGAGGGAAGGAGGTGGGGAGGGAAGGAGGCAGCGAGGGAAGGAGGCGGCGAGGGAAGGAGGCGGGGAGGGAAGGAGGCGGGGAGGGAAGGAGGGAAGGAGGCGGCGAGGGAAGGAGGCGGGGAGGGAAGGAGGCGGGGAGGGAAGGAGGTGGGGAGGGAAGGAGGCGGCGAGGGAAGGAGGCGGGGAGGGAAGGAGGCGGGGAGGGAAGGAGGCGGGGAGGGAAGGAGGCGGGGAGGGAAGGAGGCGGGGAGGGAAGGAGGCGGGGAGGAAGGAGGCGGGGAGGGAAGGAGGCGGGGAGGGAAGGAGGGAAGGAGGCGGGGAGGGAAGGAGGCGGGGAGGGAAGGGGGGAAGGAGGCGGGAGGAAGAGGTGGGGAGGGAAGGAGGCGGCGAGGGAAGGAGGCGGGGAGGGAAGGAGGCGGCGAGGGAAGGAGGCGGGGAGGGAAGGAGGCGGGGAGGGAAGGAGGCGGGGAGGGAAGGAGGCGGCGAGGGAAGGAGGCGGGGAGGGAAGGAGGCGGCGAGGGAAGGAGGCGGGGAGGGAAGGAGGCGGGGAAGGAAGGAGGCGGGGAGGGAAGGAGGTGGGGAGGAAGGAGGCGGGGAGGGAAGGAGGCGGGGAAGGAAGGAGGGAAGGAGGCGGGGAGGGAAGGAGGGAAGGAGGGAAGGAGCGGGGGGGGGGGAGGGAAGGAGGCGGCGAGGGAAGGAGGCGGGGAGGGAAGGCGGCGGGGAGGGAAGGAGGCGGGGAGGGAAGGAGGCGGCGAGGGAAGGAGGCGGGGGGGGAAGGAGGCGGGGAGGGAAGGAGGCGGGGAGGGAAGGAGGCGGGGGGGGAAAGGGAAAGGCGGCGAAGGGAAGGAGGCGGGGAGGGAAGGAGGCGGGGAGGAAGGAGGCGGGGAAGGAAGGAGGGAAGGAGGCGGGGAGGGAAGGAGGCGGCGAGGGAAGGAGGCGGCGAAGGAAGGAGGCGGCGAGGGAAGGAGGCAGCGAGGGAAGGAGGCGGGGAGGGAAGGAGGCGGGGAGGGAAGGAGGCGGGGAGGGAAGGAGGCGGGGAGGGAAGGAGCGGCGAGGGAAGGAGGCGGGGAAGGAAGGAGGGAAGGAGGCGGCGAGGAAGGAGGGGGGAGGGAAGGAGGCGGCGAGGGAAGGAGGCGGGGAGGGAAGGAGGCGGGGAAGGAAGGAGGGAAGGAGGCGGCGAGGGAAGGAGGCGGCGAGGGAAGGAGGCGGCGAGGGAAGGAGGCGGCGAGGGAAGGAGGCGGCGAGGGAAGGAGGCGGGGAGGGAAGGAGGCGGGGAAAGGAAAGGAGGGAAGGAGGCGGCGAGGGAAGGAGGCGGGGAGGGAAGGAGGCGGGGAAGGGAAGGAGGCGGGGAGGGAAGGAGGCGGCGGGGAAGGAGGCGGCGAGGAAGGAGGCGGGGAGGGAAGGAGGCGGGGAAGGAAGGAGGGAAGGAGGCGGGGAGGGAAGGAGGCGGGGAGGGAAGGAGGCGGCGAGGGAAGGAGGCGGGGAGGGAAGGAGGCGGCGAGGGAAGGAGGCGGGAGGGAAGGAGGCGGGGAGGGAAGGAGGCGGCGAGGGAAGAGGCGGCGAGGGAAGGAGGC
>NC_051398.1:15444359-15446859 GCF_015228065.2 Penaeus monodon | reverse complement strand
CAGTGGGGGTAGGGGAGGGGAGGGGGGGAAGTAGGCGGGAGGGAGAAAGGAAGAGAGATGTTGCAAGGGACATACATGTACTTGTAGATCTGCTTACGCACACACATACATACACATACACACACACACACACACACACACACACACACACACACACACACACACACACACACACACACACACACACACACACACACACACACACACACACACACACAAATAAAAGAAAAGTCTCATACAAAAAATACACACACTCTCGCACTCCTACGCACTCATGCACATGCACACAAAAACGTGCGTGCTCGCGATAGCATGATTTGCAATAGGCTTTGTTAGGAGAAATTTGCTTAGTCATACGAGTTCGATGTCGCTCTATGGCCAGTATTGATGACGTCATTACCCTTGCAAACGAGATTGATTACGTCATAAGGTTAGATACGATGGAGGGAGGGGAGAGAGTGAGGGGGTACGGGGAAGGGAGGGAGGGAGGGAAAATTGGGGAGAAATAGAGAAGGATAAAGAGAAAAAGAAAGAAAGAGAAAGACAGGAGAAGGATAGTGGAGAAAAAAGAGAAAGAAAGAAAGAAAAACAAAGATAGAAAGGGAGAGAGAGAAGGAAAGAGAGAAAGAGAGAGAGAGAGAGAGAGAGAGAGAGAGAGAGAGAGAGAGAGAGAGAGAGAGAGAGAGAGAGATAGAGAGAGAGAGAGAGAGAGAGAGAGAGAGAGAGAATGAGAGAGGGTAGGAAGGAGCGAGAAAGAAAAGATCAAGAAGAAATAGATAAAAGACAGAACAATACAACTGGGAGGATATGCAAGAAAAAGATTATACAAAATATAATACGAACACGAGAGAGAGAGAGAGAGAGAGAAGAGAGAGAAGAGAGAGAGAGAGAGAGAGAGAGAGAGAGAGAGAGAGAGAGAGAGAGAGAGAGAGAGAGAGAGAGAGACAGAGACAGAGACAGAGACAGAGACAGAGAGAGGAAGTGATAAGGAGCAAAACATGAAAAATATACAGATGAAATTTACACGGAGAAGAGTTAAGAAAAGAAAAGGCAAGAAAGAAGAGACAAGAAATGGAAACAAAGCCGGATTACTTAATGGAAAATATATACGAACGAGGAAGATGATAAAGATAGAAATAGTAAGAGAAGTAAAAGTCGAAAAGCAGGATTTAGCGAAATACCAGAAATTCAACAAATTCAAATAATGCAACATATTCAGATAATGCAACATACTAAAATAATACAACATATTGTATGTTGCATTATTTGAACATATTCAAATAATGCAACATATTCAAATAATGCAACATATTCAAATAATGCAACATATTCAAATAATGCAACATATTCAGATGATGCAACATATTCAAATAATGCAACATACTCCAATAACACCCTTTTAGTTCAAAATAATTTCCATAAAGCTGTCAATTTTCAAAAGTTCAACCTCAGCAACCTTCCAACTCGTCATTAATCTTGTCAACTGTCATCGATCATCTCAGAGCCTGTCACCCAGTCATCAGTCATCATCAACTTGTCAAGAGATTAATATAAGAAAAATAGAAATAAAAAAATATATAGTTTTAATCTCAAAATGGAAGAAATAACAGGAGAGACGAAAACGAATAGAGGGAATGGAAGGAAGCGAATGTAAGAGGGAGAGGAGATAAAAGAGAGGTCGGGGGGAAGTGTAGACAGAAGAAATAAGGGAAAGGGAAGCAGAGAGGACCGATAAAAAAAAAAGAAGAGGTCGAGGGAATAGGAAGAATGGAGAGAAGCGAAAGGCAGAGAAGAAGAGGAGGAAGAAAAAAAAATATATATATATATTTAAACATATCAAAGATATCTAGATTCCATTTAATATAAATAATGGAAGGTGCCAACAGTCTGTGTTCTGGTCGACTTGAACTATTGTAATGGAGATGTGGCACCGGCGATTGATAACGATGTGGCACTGTGCCCACGTGTATGGAAAATAACTTTATTTGTATTTCACATTTTGATATGGAACAATATTCTTGTATTTCTAGACTGTAAGAGTGAAGGTTCAGTTTTACTGGGCAAGTATAAGGCATTATAAATCCATATTGTAAGCACATTTCTATATGTTAAGTGATAGAAAATAAAGCTTAGCATTCTACTATAATTAACATTCGAAGTTATTTCACGTTACCAATGTTGCCAACGCTTATACACCAAACCTGTGATTATTGGTTTTAGTTGCTGATAGAAGTGGGGGCGAAAATAGAAGAATTTTAGATCGAATTTCAGAAACAAACAAATGTTATTAATAGTGTATATTTGTGATGTATTATCTTGTTTTTGAAAGTTTTGTAATTGATTTTTGTCGTTTGTCTAGTTATCGTTGTGAGTGATTTGTAGTATAATATATAATATATATATATATATATATATATATATATATATATATATATATATATATATATATATATATATACATATATATGTATATATGTATATATATATATATATATATATA
>NC_051398.1:15431859-15439359 GCF_015228065.2 Penaeus monodon | reverse complement strand
ACACACACACACACACACATATATATATATATATATATATATATATATATATATATATATATATATATATATATATATATATACACAATTCATTATAATTATTTTTACTTTTTATGCAACTCTCATTAAATTCAGGAGGGTTACGTTTTTTTTTTTTTTTTTTTTTTTTGAAGAACTTAAAGGGGAAGCAATAATTAATGAGACAAAAGAAATATAAATAAAAAAAAAATCTTTACACCTGAAGTAAGAAAAATAAAACAGATTAATAATGGAAAATGCATTAGAACCAAGCGCCATGTCACGGGAATGAATCTCCATTTTGAAAAAGCCACATGATTTTAATTTGTACCTTTGCGGGAGAATTTTCATATTTTCCATTTTTCGAGTGAAGGGACGGGGGAGGGGAGGGGGGAGGGGGGGAGCCAATGTTTCTATTGTTTCAGGTAAGCGTCATTCGGAAGCATGTATGTTGGGGATATTTTGCGTATGGAGACCACCGATTGCGGGAATGGAAGCTGCAATTGCTGGGTTGACATCTGTTGCAAAATACCAGCTGCATTCTGTGAATTTTTTATGAAGCGATTTCAATTTTTTTTTATAATAGAAATTTGGTGTTATCAGTGCGAGGGTTTTGACTGTACTCTGTGGTCGGGGTTGGAAATCATGATTAATATATGTATTACGGCTTATCGATAATGATTCATGTCTGTTGTCATTGCGTGATGGGGATGCAAAATCAAGGTAATTTTTAATGTGACATACACGTGGTTGTGATATGTTGCTCCACATATCCACACATGCCGTCTGCCATCCTCCCTCTGTTCACGTTCTCTCGCTCTCTATGTTACTTTATTGAAACTTTTATCTATCATCTTCCGTATCTTTTAACTTTCTCTCACTTTTTCTCCCTTTCTCATATATGTTTGTGTGTGTGTGTACAGACACACACACACACACACACACACACACACACACACACACACACACACACACACACACACACTCACTCACTCACTCACTCACTCACTCACTCACTCACTCACTCACTCACTCACTCACCAAAACACACACACACACACACACACACACACACACACACACACACACACACACACACACACACACACAATATATATAATATATATATATATATATATATATATATATATATATATATATATATATATATATATATATATATACATATAACTGTCTGTTTATAGTGTGTAAAGGATATGCAATGTGTATCTATTCTGCCTTTTTTCTCTTTCAGTTTATCTATCTATCTTTCTACCAATTTATCTCTCTCCATTAATCCATCTATCTATCTATATTTTTCTACCTATCTATATATTTCTACCTACCTATCTATCTATCTATCGATCTATTTATCCATATATCTATCTATTTATCTATCTATCTGCAACTATCTGTATTTATATATACACATGTATATATTCATCCCTGTTTCTAATCTACTGATATGCACTTTGCTGTTTCGGCGGCAGTCTTGTCATGCGTTTATGTCATCGGTGCGTGACAGCGTTTTCTCCAGGCATCCTCAAGACGCATATTTGGAGATGGCGAATTTGCCTTGAATTCGTTACACAATAAACCACGTCCCGTAATTGGAGCGGCGCGTTTTTCTATCTTTCTCTCTCTCTTTGTCTGTCTGTCTGTCTCTCTCTCTCTCTCTCTCTCTCTCTCTCTCTCTCTCTCTCTCTCTCTCTCTCTCTCTCTCTCTCTCTCTCTCTCTCTCTCTCTCTCTCTCTCTCTCTTTCTTTCTCTCATTTCTTTTCTTTCTTTCTTTTATTTTCTTCTATTGAGAGAGAGAGAGAGGGATTTATGTGCGTTTGACCCTCGCCCCTTGCCAACCCTCGGCCCCCCCGTACCCCCCCCTCCATGTACGGATATACGGAATGCTGGAACAGATCCCATTCATGGCGGCGTCGGCGGCCACCCGGAAGCCGCGAGAATACAAAAATGGGAAATGGAAAACATTGTCCCAAGTTTTCCCACCTCTGGAAACCAAACCCTCCCCCCCCTTCCTTTCCCTTCTGCCCCCCCCCTTTTTTTAGCTCCCTCACCTCTCCAGCTCCCCCTTCCTCCGCCTCCCCTCTCCGTCTCTCTCCCTCCCCTTTCCCCACCGTCCTTACTACCATCCCCCACCTCACCCTACCCATCTCTCCCTCATCCTACCCATCCCTCCCTCATCCTCCCTCATCCACCATCCCCCCTCATCCTACTCTCCCCCCTCATCCTACCCTCCCCCCTCATCCTTCCCTCCCCCCCTCACCCTCCCTCATCCTACCCCCCCCCTGACCCCGTACTACTACCCGCTTCCAACTTTTGTCGGCCGTAACTGGCGACCATTTGTTTATGTAAGTGGAAGCTGTAAGTCAGGGTCGCGGGACGCATCTTCCACCCCCTCCCTCCCGCCCCCCTACCCCCTCCCCGTTGCCTCCCTCCCCCCGAAACCAACTTAAATAACAATTGCGGGGAGAGTGAAAAGCGGTCACTCTGTCAAGCTCTGGACGTCTGTTGGCGGTGGGGGGGGGGGGGAGAAGAAAGCGAAGTAGGAGGATTGTTTAAGAGGAAAGGAGAGGAAGGGGGAGGGGGGAGAAGGGAGGGAGGGAGGGAAGGAGAGTGGGTGGGTGAGAGAAGAAAATAGAAATAAAGACAGACAGACAGACCGAGACAAGCAGGCTGAAAGAGAGACAGAGAAGCAGAGATCAGAAACAGAGAGAGGAAAACAAACAGACCATCAAATACCGCAAGAAAAAAAAGTATTAAAACAACACAACAGAAAATAAAAGAAAAAAAATACACACCCGGGAATAGACACCGCCCAACAAAACCCAAATTTATAAGTAACATATGGGATGGGAAAGGGTGGGCGGGGTGAATGAAGGGCCGAGAGGGGAGGGGCACTCGGCGGGGTGGGAGGGGGTAGGTGAGAGAGAGGGGGGGGGGGGCGAAGCCAAACAGCCGGCCACAGGTCAAAGGTCAAGAGTATCACTTCGTTCAGGCTGAATTATGCTACTCTGCCTTTTTATGTTGTGGTACCGTTGCGAGTGTGTTGAAGTGGTGTTGATATTGAGTCTAATGTAACTATTCTGTTTGTAGCGTTGCCATTATTTTTGTTATAATAAAGATAACATCAGCATTATCATCATTGCTATTATTAATGCTATTATCATAATTACTGTTATCATCCTTATCGTCATCATAATCATCATCACAATCATTACCTTCATCATAATCAGCACCAATGTGATTACCATAACCATCATCATCACAATCATTACTTTCATCATTATCAACACCAGTATGATTACCATGTGATTGCCATTACCGTATCATTATCATTATCATTATCAACCTCTGCATAACCATTACCACCAGTGTATCACCATTACAGCTCCCTCTACCATTTCGATTATTATCGCTATCATCTCTTCAGTCACCGTTAGAGTCGTCATCATCGTTACGGACGGAAAAGTTGATGGTGTGTAGAGGGGACGTCGAGAGGGGACGTGCAAAGAGGGGGGAGGGTAAACAGAGGAAGAGACAAAAAGATGGATAATTGCCAAGAGACAGGAATATGGATAGATAGATGATCACACATGCAAGCACGTACGTATGCATAATCACGGACGCACGCACGCAAACAAACACACATTCACAGACACGCACACACACGCGCACACGCACGCGCACACACACACACACGCACACACGCACACGCACACGCACACGCACACGCACACGCACACACACACACACACACACACACACACACACACACACACACACACACCACGCACGCACGCACGCACGCACGCACGCACAGGGTTGAACAGACGCCATTCATCCCACTTTAAGGAAAATAGAAAACTTGATACCCGGGTTTCATACCCATGATTAATATACAGACAACTCGCCACTATAACTTGCTCAGTACTTCATACGATTGTAAAAACCTATAAAAGCGGCCCATCTGCCTGCTTGCCTGCTGGCCTGCTTTTCAAGGAGATTTCTCTCTAGCGCCACGTTGGGGGGGGGGGGGAGAGGAGTGTTGCCAACGCCCGGGCATGGATTTACGTCTGTATGGGTGGCTGGCTGGTAACTTGCTCCCTTTTTCTCTGTCTGTCTTTGTCTCCGTCTGTTTGTCTGTTTTATCAGTCTTTCTCTGTCTTCTCCTCTACTTCTTTCCCATCCGCCTGTCCATCCTTCCTTCTTTTCGCATCCTTTGCTTACTTCCTTACTTTCTCTCCATCCTTTCGCTCGCCCGTCGGTCCACCCTCCCTTTCATCAGTCCATCCATCCATCAACACACCCATTCATTCATTCATTCGTTCGTTCGTTCGTTCGTTCGTTCGTTCATTCATTCATTCATTCATTCATTCATTCATTCATTCATTCATTCATTCATTCATTCATTCATTCATTCATCCGTCCATCCATCCAAATACCCACTCACCCACTCACCAATCCATCCCAGCATCCCTCCCTCCCTCCCTCCCTCCCTAATTTCTTTTCCCCTCCTCTCTCCCTCGCTCCCTTCTTTTCTTTCTCCCTTCCTCCCCCTCCCTCCTCCTTCCCTCTCCTCCCTCCCTCCTTCCCTCCTCCCTCCTCCTCCCTCCCTTCCCCCCCCTCCCTCCCTCCCTCCTCCCTCCCTCCTCCCTCCCTCCCTCCCTCCCTCCCTCCCTCCCTCCTTCCTCCCTCCCCCTCCCTCCCTCCCTCCCTCCCTCCCTCCTTCCCTCCCTCCCTCCTGCCCTCCCTCCCTCTCCTCCCCTCCTTCCCTCCTTCCCTCCCTCCCTCCCTCCTCCCTCCCTTCCCCTCCCTCCTCCTCCTCCTCCCTCCTCCCCCCTCCCTCCCTCCTCCCTCCTCTCCCCCTCCCTCCCTCCCTCCTCCTCCCCCTTCCTCCCTCCCTCCCTCCCTCCCTCCGCCTCCTTCCTCCTCCCTCCTCCCTCCCTCCCCCCTCCTCCCCTCCCTTTGCCCATAAATTAAAGACAGATTTATGATAATGCAGGTGGATCAATAGACCATATTTTATGCAATGCCATCACTAATAACCGGCTCGTCCTTAATCGGATGTGATTTGTTGAGTGATATCAATAAATATCAATAAATTCGAGAATCCTTTTCGAATAATTTTTTGTCATCTCATCTTTGGTGTTATTGTTTTAAAGGTTATTGACAATAATCATGGTATTAATGATAATGATAATAATAACAACAACTATAATAATAATGATAATAATAGTAATGATGATGATGACGATGATTATGATAATGATGATGATAATAATGATAATGATGATAACGTTGATAATGATAATGATGATAATAATAGTAATAATAATACTGATAATAATAATGATAACACTGGTAAAGATCATAATAATGACGATGATGATGTTAACATGGCAGTAACAACAGTAATAATCTTGCAATCTTTATTTTCTTCCCCCGATATTTACTATTTCCCCTATTTATCCTTTACTCCTTATCTCCACCATCATCCTCAACAACTACTATCTACTATCTACTATCGACCCGCTTCTTATTTCTCCATCCACGTTGTTATCTTCCTCTCTGCCATTCCCCATCCTTTATCCCCTCCTCCTCCTCCTCATCCCCATCCTCCTCCTCCTCCCCCTCCTCCTCCTCCTCCTCCCCCCCTCCTCCTCCTCCTCCCTCCTCCTCCTCCTCCTCCTTCCTCTTCTGTCTCTGTCCTTATCTCTTCTTCTTACTTCTCCATCCACGTTGTTATCTTCCTCTCTGCCATTCCCCTTCCTTTATCGCCTCCTCCTCCTCCTCTTCTGTCCTTATCTCCTCTTCACCTTGCTTCTCCTCCTTTCCAAACATCACAAGCAGGAAATGCTTATTGACGGCTCGGTTGGGTTTCTTGCCTCACAATTTCGCCTTTTCTCTTGTGCATTCTCCGTCTCTCTCTCCTTTCTTTAATTTCGTTAAGGTTGTTGGGTTGAGGTTGTCTCTCGCTGTGTCTTTCCCCCTTCTTTTTTTTTTCTTTTTCTTTTTTGTCTTTTCTTTGTTGTCTCTTTCTGTGTCTTTCCCCCTTCTTTGTTTTTTTGTTTTTGTCTTTTCTTCTCTTTGCTTTTTTTATCTTTTCTCTTTTTGTATTTGTCTTTTTCTTTTGTCTTTTCTCTTCTTTGTCCTTGTCTTTTTTTTTTGTCTTTCCTCCGCTTTGTCCTTGTCTCTTATCCTCTTTGTCTTTTTCTGTTTATTTTTCTTCTCCTGTTTGTCTTTGTTTTGTTGTTGTTGTCTTTTATTTTTTTGTTTTTCTTTTTTCTGTATTAGTTTGTTGAGATTTTGCTTTTCTTCTTCATCCGCCTCGTGTGCGTGTCTTTTCTTTCTTGATATTGATTTCTTTTCTGTTTATCCTTCCTCCTTTCCGGCTATAAACATTATTTTTTTTTCCCTTCTTCCATTCCTTTATCTTTTTCTCTTCGTCCTCCTCCTCGTCTTCCTCTTCCTCATCTTCGTTCTCCCTTTCTTTCTTTCCCTCCTCGTCATCTTCCTCTTACTCGTTTTGGTCCCCTTTTCTCTTTCCCTCCTCCTTCTCATCTTCGTCTTCCTTTTCCCTTTTTTTCTGTCCTCCTCCTCATCTTCGTCTCCCTTTTCCTCTTTCCTTCCTCTTCCTCATCTTCCTCTGCCGCACTTCATCCTCCCACTCCATCTCTCCCTTCTCCTCCTCCTCATTTTCGTCTTCCTTTTCCATCTTTCTCTCCTCCTCGTCTTCTTCTTCCTCATCCTGACTTCCCTCTACTTCTTTCTCTCCACTTCCCCATCACCCCCTTTCTTATCTTCGTCCCCCCCTTCTCTCTTTCCGTCCTCCTCCTCATCTTCTTCTTCCTCATCTTTGTCCTTCCTTTCCCTCTTCCTCCTCCCCTTCTTTTTCTTCGTCCACCCATTCCCTATCTCCCTCCTCCCGGTCTTCCTCTTCCTCATCTTCGTCCTCACTTTCTCCCTTTCCGTCCTTCGCTTCCCCCTCAGCGCACTTTCCCCTCTAAAGCTAGCGTTTCGGAATCCAGTCTTGTCATTTCCTATCCTCCCCTCCTTTCTCCTCCCCTCCCCTTCCCTCCTTTCCCCTCGCCTCCCCTCCCCTCCCCTCCTTAACACTCGCCTTCCCTCCCCTTTCCTCTCCCCTCTCCCCTCACCCCTTCTTCTTCTACGTTTACCCTCTCCCTCTACCATCTCCCTTCTCCCTTCGTTGGCCCCCTCCTCCTCCCCCCTCCCCCCTCCCCCCCTCCGCTCTGTCCAAGGATGATGGATTCCTGGAATGAGACTATTATGCCCCGGAATTGCATCCTCTAGTCTTAATACCCCGAAGTGGCGCAGGCTACGGGCTTCAAGAGTGACGCCCACGGCCGCCCATGCCCCGGCAGGTGGATGGGGGAGGGTGGGGGGAGGAGGGGAGGGATGTCCTTGGCTTTGCTTTCGATGATGCGGGTCAGGGTGCACCCGCGCGTT
>NC_051398.1:15406859-15411859 GCF_015228065.2 Penaeus monodon | reverse complement strand
GCGAAAGAGAAATAAAAAAAAAACAGAGACAGGAGAGGAGGAAGAAAAGAAGTAAATGAAAGGAGAAGGGAAAAAGGAAATCAGAAAGAAAGAGGAAGAGAAAGATTAAAACGAGAGGAGAGAAGAAGCAAAAGAATGAAAAAAAAACAGCGAAAGAGAAATAAGGGAAGAAACAGATAAAGAGAAAGAGGCAGTTCATTCACCGAATAAAGCAGCAGAGACATCGGATAACCTGGTCGTTGGCCGCGTATTAACCAGAAGCAGCGCCGGCACCAGAGAGGGCGGGGGGGGGGGGGGTTGGCAGCGGGTCACGAAACCGATGAATCAATAGCGGAAAGGTGTTGTTGATTTTATTGTACTATGAATTATGGAATATGGATTTTATGTGTGGGTTTGTTTGCGTTTGTATGCTGGGGAGGGGTTGGGGGGGAGGGGGCATGTTTGTTTGTGTGTTGGTATGTTTGGGTGTGTGGGTGTGAGCGTGGGGAGTGAAGGGGGGGGGGGAGTGTGTGTATGTGTGTGTATTTTTATGTGTGAATAGGCCGGAAGGGGGGGGAGGTGCGAGTGCGTAGGGTGTGTGTGTGTGTGTGTGTGTGTGTGTGTGTGTGTGTGTGTGTGTGTGTGTGTGTGTGTGTGTGTGTGTGTGTGTGTGTGTGTGTGTGTGTGTGTCTGTCTGTCTGTCTCTGTGTCTGTGTCTGTGTCTGTGTCTGTGTCTGTGTCTGTGTGTCTGTGTTTGTGTATGTGTGTGTAGGCGGAGTGAGTGTATGCATGTGAGTGTGTGAATGTTTATAGATGTTTGTGTAAGAGAGAAAGAGTGAGTGAGTGATGGAGGGAGGGAGGGAGTGTAGAAGGGAGGGTAACATTGAGAGAGGGAGAGAAACACAAGCAAATACACACAAGCAAAGTCAGTCATGTAGACAGACAGAGAAACAGACCAGCAGTCAAACAGAGACAGACACACAAAGAGGGGAGAGAAAAGAACCCAAACAAAGAAGAGAAGAAGAAAAATAAAAGACAATAACACAGCAAAAAAGAAAAGAAAAAACACAGACGCTTCACCACAATGCAGTAATTGAAACGTGAGCTGAGATATGCGCTTCACGTGAGAGGTTAACCACGAAAAGAATATTGATAGAACTTTTATCGCGAGCCTCATAATGGTACAGAGTGATGATTGTGATGAATATAATGGTGGAGGTGATTATGATGGTGGTGGTGGTGATTATGGTGGGAGTGGTGGTGATTATGATGGTGGTGGTGGTGATTATGGTGGGGGTGATTTTGATGGGAGTGGTGGTGATTATGGTGGGGGTGGGGGTGATTTTGATGGGAGTGGTGGTGATTATGGTGGGGGTGGTGGTGATTTTGATGTGAGTGGTGGTGATTATGGTGGGGGTGGTGGTGATTTTGATGAGAGTGGTGGTGATTATGGTGGGGGTGGGGGTGATTTTGATGAGAGTGGTGGTGATTATGAAGGTGTGGTGGTGATTATGATGGTTGTAGCGATTACATCAGCAATGGAGACGATTATAATGATGGTGATAATGTAATGAGCGTGGGGATCGGTTCTGATTATAGTGATTAAATGATGATGATGATGATGATGATGATGATGATACGAATTATGATGATTATAATAATTATGATGAGACTTATGACGATAACGGGTATGAATTTGATAACGGTGGTCAATTTACGAAATATTAAAAAAAAGAACACCACGAGAGTAAGAACAATAACGATAGAACAGCAGAACAAACAGAGCCGCGACCCATGTGTGAATAATGAAGTGTCTCTCACTAATGAGGCATTATGGGGGGGGGGGGGCGACGGGGCATTAGATGGTAAGGAGGTCGCGTGGGGGATGAAGGACGGCGATAAATGTGCATAGATAATAAGGAGAACGATTGCTGCCAAAAAGTGTCTGTGGAGAAAGGGAGATAAGAAAAAGAGGGATAAGGGGAGAGAGAGAGTGAGAGAGAGAGAGAGAGAGAGAGAGAGAGAGAGAGAGAGAGAGAGAGAGAGAGAGAGAGAGAGAGGAGGAAAGAGAGAGAGAGGAGAGAGAAAGAAGGAGGAGAGAGAGAGAGAGAGAAAGGAGAGGTGCAAAGAGGGAAAGAAGGAGGGAGAGAGATTAGAGAGTGATAGACCAGGGGAGGGAAAGAGAGAGATGGAGAGTGGAGAGGGGTTAGAGAGAAGGAGGGAGTGGAAGAAGAGAGAGAGAGAATGGGAGAAGAGAGAGAGAGAGAGGGAGAGAGAGAGAGAGAGGGAGGGAGAGAATGAAAGAAACGGAAAAAAAAGAAAGAAGATTGAAAGACAGAGTGATAGACCAGGGGAGGGAAAAAAAGAGAGAATGAGCGAGAGGAAGGGAGAGAGAGAAAGAGGGAAGGGAGAGAGTAAAGAGAAGGAAGAGGTACTGACGTTGCGATTAAAGGGAAAAGGAGGTGGAAAGAGAGAGGAAATGGAAGGGAAAGAGAAATGGCAGAGAGAAAGGGTAATGGCAATAAAGGAAAGAGAAAGAAGGACAAGAAAAGAACTAATGTAATGTAAAACAAAGAAGAAAGAAGTGGATTCGAGAATCTATGGAAAGAGTAGTGAAGATACGAGATTATGTGTCATTATGTATATACGAGTACTTACATTCTTATATTTACACACACACACACACACACACACACACACACACACACACACACACACACACACACACACACACACACACACACACACACACACACACACACACACCACACACACACAAACAAACAAACACACACACAAACACACACACGCCTGCGCACACAAATATATATATATATATATATATATATATATATATATATATATATATATATATATATATATATATTTGTGTGTGTGTATGTGTGTTTGTTTGTTATAACGAGAGAATGCGAGAGGACGAGATAAACAGAGTAAGAAAGATTTTCAACGAAAAAAAAAATAATTCCAAAGATTTGAGAAATTAGTACCAATAAAAAAGCCAGCGAGACTGAAAGAGAGAGCCATAAAAAGGTTAAGAAAGAAATATTATCCCCGATGCGAAATGGAGAGCTGTAAAGAGGCTATTGGAATGTGGAATGAAGGATTTCTGGAATACAGAGAGGAACAGATGAAGAGAGAGAGAGAAGAGAAGGTAAAGAAAGAAAGATCAGGTGACAAAAGGAATAGATGAGAAAGGGAAAGAGGTGGGATGGAGAGAGAGAGAGAGAGAGAGAGAGAGAGAGAGAGAGAGAGAGAGAGAAGTAGAAGAAGAAGAAGAAGAAGAAGGGCAGACGAAAGATAGATAATTAGACAGCAAAATACAAACAAAGAAAGACCATGAGAACGAGACAAACAGACAGACAGACAGACAGACAGCGAAAAAATGAACACAAAAGGAATAACAACAGAGGAACAATGTGTGAGAAAAGGCTTGCGAATCGTGAGACGGAAGGAACCTTGTTGATCGAATGGTCTTAAAGAGGGGAGAACTGGAGGGGGAGGGGGAGGGGGAGAGGGGACGATGTTGGACGTGTCTCAGATATTAAGGAGCCACGTGGAAGGCGTGAAGAGGATCACGAAGAGGGGGGGGGAGGGAGGGAGGGAGGGAAGGGGGAGGGGGAGGGAAGGAAGCAGTGAGGGAGGTGGGAGGGAGAGGAAAAGTACAAGGGAGATGGGAGGAAGGAGGGAATAGGGGAGGGAAGGAGAGAAAGCGTGAAAGAGGGAAGGAGGAAAAGTAAGAGGGAGATGGGAGGAAGGAGGGAAGAGAAGGGAATGCGGGAGGGAAGGAGAGTAAATGAGAAAGGGGGAAGGAGGGAGTTAGGGCGAGAGGAAAGAGGAAAATAGAGGGAGGGAAAGATAGAGAGTAGGCGAGGAAGGGAATGATAGAGGAAGGATGATAGAGAGAGAGGTGTGAAAAGGAATGAGAGAAAGAGTAGGAAAAGAGAATGAAGGATGAAAGGAGTGAGAACAAGATAGAAATAGAGAGAAAGATAGAAATAAGAAAGAGATAAAAGAGAAGAATAAGATGAAATTGAAGAAGAGACATAAAAAGACTTACATTCAAAAGCTATAACGAAATACGTTTTCGATTCACATTAATTTAAATCAAATGTAAAATTTAAAACAAAAAAATCATTTAGTTGCATTACCATCCGCTGACCCACCTTATTGCACATGCATATGTATTCAACCTATTCTCTCTCCCTCGTGCATTGGACCTTGAGTTATGAATCACAAGCATTATATATACGGCGCTGTTGTCAGGATTTATTGTGTTATGGTGCAGACTGCTTGACTCGAGCAGCTGTTGAAACAAAATATGGTTTATTATTTATGGCAACCTTTACATGGAATAATTTACTCGGGGAAGGATGGTGGGGGAGGGGGCGGTGCTTGTGTGTGTGTGTGTGTGTGTGTGTGCTTGTGTGTGTGTGTGTGTGTGTGTGTGTGTGTGTGTGTGTGTGTGTGTGTGTGTGTGTGTGTGTGTGTGTTGAGATGTGTGTGTGTTAATTGCGCATGGGTTGGATTGTGTGTGTTTGTGTGCGTCTGTGTGTGTGTGTGAATATGTATGTGTTTATAAGTACATGTGTGGAAGTGCTTATACGCTTGCATGAATTTACCCGCGTACTTGCTCCCATACAAAAAAGTGAAAATCTTGAGAAAGAAGGGAGAGACAGACACACACACACAAACGAAAGCCACGCAGGCGGCCGTAGCGGCGGACAGCCTCGGCGCCGCGACGCAGATCACGCATGGCGGCGCATTAGCAAGGTGGCGGCGGCGAAGTGCCTACGATCCCTTGACGAATCTGCTGAGGAAATTTGATTAGGTTCGCGCGCGAGAAATTTCCGCGAAATTAAATTCCCGAACGTCTGTCTGTTTACGAAGCTTCCGGATGGGATGGGGTTGGGGGGGAGGGGGAGGGGGAAGAATGGGAGGGAGGGGGTGGTAAGAGGAGGTGGGGAGGGGGACGGGGAGGGAGGGAGAAGGGAAGGCGGAAG
>NC_051398.1:15394359-15401859 GCF_015228065.2 Penaeus monodon | reverse complement strand
TGAGGATGACACTAATAATGCTAATGAGGATTGTGATGATGATAATGATATTGCTACTACTATTTCCACTACTACTGCTATTACTACTACTACTATTGCTATTACTACTATTATTACTACTACTACACTACTACTACTGATGATAATATTACTGCTACTACTTCTATTATCACTACCACCACAACTACTATAAATGACATTACTGATAATAAAGATGATAACAAAGTAAAGTCCACCCCCCCCCGAGGTTAACTAGGGGTTGGGGAGAAGTTAGAGGTAGGGGGGAGGGAGGGAGGTGGAGGGGAAGAGGGAGGAGGGAGGGGGAGGGGGAGAGGGAGGAGGAAGGGGGGAGCTGGGGAAGCAAGGGGGAAGCAAAGAGGTTGAATGCAGGCTTGTTAACGTATGAAAAGGCTTATGAAGATCTATAACGGGCTTGCAAGATGGTCCTTTGCAATGCCTGGACTGCGCGAGGAATTCCTTGCATTATTGAATATTGAAATGAACCCGAAGTATATGTATTCGCACGCTTTATATGTTTGGGTTTTGGTGGGAACTCAAAGACACGCCAGTATGACCCCAACATAACCACATGACACTTAAACACTTCATGTCGGTAACCTCAATAGAAGAGTAGCCACTGCGAGAGGGTTTGGTTAGATTGGTGGAAACAGTGATAGCCTTTCCGTTGTTTTTGGTGGGGTTGGTTGGGGGGAGAGAATAAAACAGGAATCATTTGAATATTTGGCGATTTATTTAATTGGCTGAGTGAAGGGATAGATGTAGAGACGATTATTGGGATGGTTTTTTGTTCTTTTCTCTCTTCTTCTGTTCCGTGTTGTTCTGTTTTCATCTTGCCTTCTCTCTCTCTCTCTCTCTCTCTCTCTCTCTCTCTCTCTCTCTCTCTCTCTCTCTCTCTCTCTCTCTCCTCTCTCTCTCTCTCTCTCTCTCTCCTCTCTCTCTCTCTCTCTCCCCCTCTCCCTCTCTCTCTCTCACACACACACACGCAACACACTCACGCACACATACACACACATACACACACACACATACGTATATGTGTGTGCATAAGATAAACACACACACACACACACACACACACACACACACACACACACACACACACACACACACACACACACACACACACACACACCACACACACAACACACACAAACGTCCCCCCCCACACACATACAAACGTCCCCCCCCCCCTTCACACACAAATTTATATTTCATTGTATATACACACCATCTTCCATTTCACCCTCCCCCCTCTCTCATTTTCTCCCCCCTTCTCCTCGCCCCCCCTCCCTCTCCTCTCACTTCTCCCCCACTCTCTCCTACTTTCACTCCCCTATCTCCACTCCCACTCATCCCCCCCCACTCCATTTCCCTTCCTTCTCTTCCTCTTCCATCTCCTTCAGAAGCGGCTTCTGTCCCCTCATAAATTCAGGCCCACTGAAGCATAACGCTTGTATATGGGCCATAAATAGCGAGAATTAGAGTGAGCAGCCGGCGAGAAGCAGCGCCTCCCCATCTCTTAATAGGGAGGTGGATACCTGTCGAGGGGGAAATGGGGGGATGGGGTCCGAGGGAGGGGGGGCGGGGGCCGAGGGAGGGGAGTGGGGTCCGAGAGAGGGGAGTAGGGTTCGAGGGAGGGGGAGGTGGGGTTCGAGGGATGCGGAGTGGGGTTCCAGGGAGGAGGAATGGGGTCCGAAGGGGAAGATGAGATCTGAGGGGAGACGTTTTGGTGCTGAGGGGAGGCGTGGCTCTTCACAGGTGAGGGGACGTCGGAGGCTGTGAGGGTATTGTCATAGCACTGTTGATAGGAAAGGTTTTAAGGAGTGTGGTTGTAATGCTGTAGGGTTTTGTTTGCTGTGTTGGGTTCTATGGTGAGAGGGAAAAGTGTGGAAATGAGAGTTGATTTTGTGGCTTTATTTAGTAAAAGTTGTAGGATTAGGTATCTTTTGTGTGGTAAAAAGGATGTGAGGATGGGGTATATTTTTGTATGGTTGATGAGGTGAAAGTTTGTGGACGAGGGTCGTGAGGGAAGATTTTTTTTTATGGTCGATGAGATCAAAGTATGAGGAAGAAGTTTGTGGTTGAACGAGGAATGATTTGTATTCGCACAAGAGGAAGTTTTTTCTCTTCTTTCTTTCTTTTTGGGATAAATGAGGAGAGGTAATAAGATCGTGAGGAAAACACAGAAAAAGGAAACGAAGATAGCCAGGAAAATAATCCAATAATGAGAGAAAACGCGGGGGAGGGCCATGTTGAAAAACGGTTTCCAAAGAAGTCTTGAATTGTGCATTAGAAGGCAGTTGGCGGTAATGAGGTAGTACAGAGTCGTAATGAGGTGGTAAAGTATGATGATGAGGTTATAATGGATGGTAATGAAGCTGTTAAACGGAAGGGTGTCTGTAAAAGAGGCATGAGAGGGTGTGAGGCAACGTAAATATGGGGAATAAGGAGAATGAGAGAGAAAGGGGGGGGGGGATAGATAGACAAACATAGAGACATTGACAGAGAGAGAGAGGGGGGGAGGGAGGGAGGGAGGAGAGAGAGAGAGAGAGAGAGAGAGAGAGAGAGAGAGAGAGAGAGAGAGAAAGAGAAAGAGAGAGAGAGAGAGAGAGCCATGTGAGGGAAACTTATGAGGCAGTAAGAGTAGGTAATGAGGCAATAAAGGATGCCAGAAGTACGCAAAAAAGTTGATACGAGAAAATCTATGGCGAAGAGTAGGGTTAAGAAGGAATAAGAAAGAAAGATTAAGAAAAGGGGAGAAATGTAATAGAAACTGGAGTAGGTAGAGAGAGAGAGAGAGAGAGAGAGAGAGAGAGAGAGAGAGAGAGAGAGAGAGAGAGAGAGAGAGAGAGAGAGAGAGAGAGAGAGAAAGTGAGAGGAGGAGGAGGAAGAGAGGGAGGGTGGATAGAGGAAGGGAGGGAGGGAGGGCAAGAGGAGAAAAATGGAAGGGTGGGGGGAATAAAGAGAGAAGGACAGAGAAAGAGACAAAAGAGTGAGAGTGAGAAAATAGAACGAGAGAGGTGACAATAAAAAAATAAAAAATAAAATATTAGAACCAATTTCCGAATGGTGTGAGTGAACCAGAGAAGGTAAATAAATGACAGAGAGAATGAAAGAAAACAAAGAAAAGATGAGGCGCAGATAACAATAACTCAAAGAAAGACAAATAAAAAAGATGAAAAAAAAGAGCAACAAAACAGAACGTGCAAAAAAATAAATAAATGAATAAATAAATAAAAAAAAAGAGAAAGTAACAAAGAAAACAACAAAAAAAGAGTAACTGAACAAAAAAGTGAATTTTAAAAAAGACAAAAATAAGAAAGAGTAACAGAATAAAAACATTTATACAGAAAGTCATCCCTACAATATCCGCTCCCGCACCGCCGAGTGAGGAACTTGCGCAATGTCCGGAGGGTCGTCGTCGTGGGGAGTCGTCGGTGGTCGTGGTGAGTCGTCGGTGGTCGTGGTGAGTCGTCGTCGGTGGTCGGTTATGGGCCGTTGTCATGGTGAGTCATTGTTGATCGTTGTGGTCTTCGTAGTGAGTGGTCGTTAGTCATGAGTCGTCGTTACGTAGCCGTAGTGGGTCGTCGTTATGGTTCGTAGTCGTGGTGGGTCGTAGTGTAAGTAATTACACGAGTGACACCTGCGCCCCGCCAACGACATCGCCGTGCGCCGCCCAAGTGCCTTTGAGACGGCGCTGGTTCGCGGCAGCCTTTTGTGGGGAGAGCCCGGGGACCTACTCTCTCTCTCTCTCTCTCTCTCTCTCTCTCTCTCTCTCTCTCTCTCTCTCTCTCTCTCTTCGCTCTCTCTCTCCGCTCTCTCTCTCTCTCTCTCCCTCTCTCCTCTCTCTCTCTCTCCTTTTCCTCTCTCTCTCTCCTCCTTTTCCCTCTTCTCTCTCTCTTTTCCCTCTCTCTTCCCCTGTCTCTCTCCCCTCCTCTCTCTTCTCTCTCTTCCCTTTCCCCTCTTCTTCTCCTCTCTCTCTCTCTCTCCTCTCTTCTCCCTTTTCTCTCTCCTCTCTTCTCCTCTCTCTCCTCTCTCTCTCTCCTTTTCCCCTGTCTCCCCTCTTCCTTCATCTCTCTCCTTCTTCTCTCTCCCTCTCTCTCTCTCTCCCCTCTCTCTGTCTCTCTCTCTCTCTCTCTGTCTCTCTCTCTCCCTCTCTTCTCTCTTCTCTCTCTCCTCTCTTCTCTCCTCTCCACTCTCTCCTCTGCTCTCTCCTCTCTCTCTCTTATAATAATTTTATTTTATTTTATTGTGATTTCTCTTCTTTTATTTCCTTTTTTTAGAAATTTCTTTTAAGTCGCTTTTGGCTTTTCTTCCGTTCATTCATCCTCTTTTCTTGTTCATCATCTTCTACTTCTTATTCTTTGGTTCTGTGATCTCCCAGAAGCCGGTAGATCCGCTCACTCGCAAAATAACATATAGCCGAAGTAAACACGCAAATCTGTTGTTATATTTGCAGAAGCCTCGTACCTACCAGTCCGGAAAAAAAAAAAAAAAATGTCCTTTTTTTGGCGGGGGGGGAGGGGGGGGGAGTACAGTGAAGTAAAGTCCCTTTTTTTCGCAAGTTATGCTCTTGCTCGCTGCAGAGTCCTCGCGGAAAGATTCTCAAGAAAAGATTGTGTTTTAGGATTTTGATTTGTTTTATGTGTTTGTTTGTTTGTTTGTCTCGCTTCTGCTATTAGGTTTCGGTAAATATCTTGCTGTATCAACAGTTGGAAATTTATTATGGTGTAACTAAGAGCGAGGATGAGAGGGGATGTGGGGGGGGGGCACCGAGAGAGAGAGAGAGAGAGAGAGAGAGAGAGAGAGAGAGAGAGAGAGAGAGAGAGAGAGAGAGAGAGAGAGAGAGAGAGAGAGAGAGAGAGAGAGAGAGAGAGAGAGAGAGAGAGAGGGGGTAGACAGAAAAACAACACAGAAACTGAAAAAAATCATATAACTTTTCAAATGATAAAGTTCCAGCATTGGCCTTTAATGGCATTTCAGCCCCACATAGGTAATGTATAGTGACAAAATCCGGGCTTCATTTCACTTTTTTATGGCAATAGCTGTTATCATGAAGATCATCATCATCATTATTCGCATTGCAAGAGCCGAGGTAGCAGCAGTAATAGTAATCGAAATAACAATAACACATGCTGTAGCTGTATTAATTTTCAGCAGTAGTTGCAGTAAGATTATCAGTAGTGATAAGATTAGTATTAGCAGCAGTGATACCAGCATCACTCACAGCAGCACTATCAGTAGTAACAGTAGTTATAATGAAGGATGGACAGTGTTCAGTGCGATAATAGAAAAGATTATGAATGAGAATGAATGTCTTATTATTTGACCGGTTTCGAGTCAAATACAGTCAGAAATACATAGACACAGTCGAAACCGGTTAGATACACCACTTGCGCTGTGAAGATATTCATTCACGGTCGTATCTTATTCTGCAGTAGCTGTGATGTTAGTAGAAAGACATAGTTGTAGTTTTAACCGCAGTTTTAGTTGTATTAATAGGAGTAACAACAGTTGTACAGGTAAAATTCGATAACAATAGCACCGCTAAAAGAATCTGCACTTTTAATGTATAATTCCTCAGACACAAAGATATGACGACTAGACTTAGGGTCCAACTACAGTGACGCTCAACCGCGGGTGTGTTTGGTCATCGCCTAGTCCGTTTTCATAGCCGTTCGCGGAAGGACCGACGTAATCCGGCGCGTAGTCCCCGGCGGTGATGACTTTTTCATGACTTCGGTGGCGGGTCTCAAACAACTGGCGTCGGTAAACAAACAAGGGAGGAGGGAAAGAGGATTTCTTGTTTTGTTTCTGTTTTTTACGTAGTGGTGGTTGTGGTTATCATGAGCATCGTTATTTTCGTCGCTGTCATTATTGTCTTTATCATTATTGTAATGACCCGTATTATCATAAGCATCATAAATACCATCATTGTCATTATTATAATCATCACCATCGTAACCATCATGAATACCATCACTGAATCATTACCACCATCATCATCACCATTAGCAGTAGCAAATTTAATAACACACACATACACACACACACAAACACACACACACACACACACACACACACACACACACACACACACACACACACACACACACACACACACACAAACGCACGCAGAGGCACAGCCATAAGTCCGGCCTCATTTATCTTAAAAGTGCATGATCTGTTCACCGCCCACATCATGCACACGGCTTCCTCTTCCCTCCCCTTTCACCTCTCCCCTCAGCCTTCTCTTCTTCCCTCTCCTTCCTCCCCTTCCTCCCCTCTTCCGTCACCCCTCTCTTCTTCCCTCCCCTTCTTCCCCTCTCCCCTCTCTTCCCCGCCCTCATCCCAGCCGATAATTTTCCACCCGATTTACCCTTTACGTAAATGTTATCACTTTTTTTTTTTTTAACTCTTAGAAAGATGTGGATGAGCGAGAAGGGGAGAGGGCGAAGGAAGGTTGGGGGGGGGGGGGGTAATGGGCGGGGTGAAGGAAAAGAAGGATTAAAAATTGTATCAAGGGGGAAAAACAAAGGGTAGAAGGAGGAAGAGAGTGATATATCTTCCGTTTCGCATCGTTCTCAAAAAAAAAAAAAGGTGCTCCCGGATCGTCGCCAAACAGCTGTTCCAGTAGCGACGCTCTCCTCTTCCCCTCTACAACCCCCCCTCCTCCTTCCCCTCTTCCCCCCCTACCCTTCTTTCCTCCCATCCTCCGATTTGCCACCCTCATCCCCCTCCCTACCTCCCTCCTCCCCTTCCTCCCTTCCTTCTTTCCCTCTAATACCTCTCCTTTATCCTCCCTCCCCTCCTCCCCACCCTCCCTTTTCCCTCCCCACCCCCACCCCCACCCATTTAGTAGGCAGATGTCCACGACCAGGATTTAGTGTCGCTTTGTGATACGACGTCACGCATTCGGACGATGTCGCTAATTGTTATTGTGTTTACATCGCCCGCGTCCGAATCCGCTGGCGAGATGTACGGCGCTGGGAGGATGTTTCTGTCTTTCGAGGGGAGAGACGGGGGGGTGAGGGGAAAGAAAGGGGGAGGAGGAAGGGGAGGGGAGAGGGGAAGATTAAAGAAAAGGAGAGAGAGGGGAAAGATAAAGGGAAAAAAGGGAGCATGGAAAGAGGAGGAGAGAGAAAGGGGAGAAAGAAAGGGAAAAGGGAAGGAAGAGAAGAAGGATAGAGAGAACAGAAAGGGGAAAAGAGAAGGGTACGGAAGGAGGAAGCGGGAAAGAAGAGGATAAAGAGAGATACAGAGGCAAAGAGAGAGGGGAAACGAAGGGATGAGAGAGAAATGAGGGGAAAGAAGAGAAGAAAATATCAGGATAAAGGGGAGAGCGAGGACGGAGAATGAAAGGGAGGAGGACAAGGGGTGTGAACGACATATGGATCAATTTGTTTTCTATTATCTATCTATTTGTTCGTAGTTCCATATATCGGGGTTTATGGTGAGAAAGGAGGGGAATGGTAATGG
>NC_051398.1:15379359-15389359 GCF_015228065.2 Penaeus monodon | reverse complement strand
TCCCTTCCCCTCCCTTCCCCACCCTCTTTCCCTCCTCACCCAGCTCCCTTCCCCACCCTCTCACCATCCCCCTCCCTTTCCCACCCTCTTCCCTCCTCCCTCCTCCCCCCTCCATTCCCCACCCTCTTCCCCTCTTCACCCAGCTCCCTTCCCTACCCTCTTCCTCCCTCCCTCCCACCCCCCTCCCTTCCCCTCACCGGTCATTCATTTTTAAGCATATATTAGCCAGCCCTCGAGCAGATACATTTTCCCATTTTCATTTCTTTTCTCTCTCGCTTGTCTCATCAAAATATATAATTAGCGCAAATACTCTGTGTAGTGGCCATGGCATTACTGCACCTTTTCTATTTTAATGGTTACTTGCACTTCTCTTGCAAATACAAGAGTTGATGTATTCAGAACAACAGCAGCAGCGGTACCAGTTTCCCGAAATAGGTAAGAGGTAATAGTATGAATAAAATAATGGACGTATGTATGAAAAAAGAAGCATTAAAATTAGGTTTTCATCATGATAATATTATCCCGCAAAGGATCGTACATTTAACGAAAATAAAGAGACATAAACATCAACAAGACAAATATCGAAAACAAAAACAGACTCTTTAAGAAAACAAAAAGAAAAAGCAAAAACAAAAACAACAGACAAACAAACAAACAGTAATGACATGCTAATAAGAACACCGCCATTGTCACGATCTTCGCATCAATAACCCACAAAAAATAACAAGCCTCTGCCCCAAGACGGGAACAACCTCGGCAATATATTACTAATCCCACCTTTATATACGGCCGATAAACACTATGATTATTATCAGTGTATGTCACGGTCCCCCCGCCCCCTACACACACACACTCCCCACCCCCTTCTCCTTCCCCTCCCCCCTTACCCGACCTCCTCCCCCCTTGCCCGACCCCCTACCCCCTTGCCAGCCCCCCGACCCCCCTTGCCCGACCCCTACCCCCCCCTGCCCGACCCCCTACCCCCTTGCCCGACCCCAAGATATGTGTAAATATCTTGTGATTTAAATCGATGTCAAGATCGCCAGCGGAGTGTCCCTCTTGCTCTCAAGGTGGTTTTCTAGGTTTACTTTCTTTTTTTTTTTTTTTTTTATTGTTTTGTTTTGATTTAGTTTTTTTTTTTTTGAGGTTTCTTTGTTGTTGTAATTTCTTTTTTATCGGTTTATTTCATGTTTTTGAATGGGGGGGAGGCAGGATTGTGTTTATTTCTTTTCTTTTTTTTATCATATTTTGATCATTACCTTTTATTCTAATCCTTTCATTATCGATTTATTTTCTCTTCTTTTTTCTTTCTTCTTCATTCGCGACATTACTTATACGTAATTTTCTGTCTTTCTCTTATTTTCTTTACATTTCTCTAATCTAATTTGAAAATCTTATATTCGCGTTTTTATTCTGAAATTGTTACTAATCTTTTTAGCATTATCATTACTGTCAGTATTCTGTTGTTGTTGTTTTTCTCATTTATTCAGTTTCATCATTCTGCTGCGTATTCCTTGTGTCTAACCTTCTCTCTCTATTTCCTGTCTTCACTATCAGCATTGTACTGTTCCCTCTCTTTTTTTGGCTCTTAATTATTGACATTATCCAATTTCTCCTTCCCATAATCTCCCTCCAAGTGGCGAGCGCCCTTCTTTGATCTCTTTCTCCCTCTTCCCTCTCCCTCCCTCTTCCCCACGCCTCCCTCTTCCCTCTCCCTCCCTCTTCCCCACGCCTCCCTCTCCCCCCCCCTCCCTCTTCCCCACGCCTCCCTCTTCTTACTACCCCCCTTCCCTCCCCCCACTCCCGACCATCTCTTTTCCCCACTTCCTTTTATTTTATCTAAGTTCCTTTTACCACAGACTTTAACTTCCCTCCCCCCCCCCCCGTTTTCCCCTTTCCTCACCCCCCCCTACCACATCCCACCCCCACCCCTTGCACCGCCCTGTAATAATCTCCGACACGGAATTATTCTCAACAATCAAGACAGTGTTGCCAGCTGGCGTTGCGTTGCGCAGGGATGCCAGTCTAGGCGATCCCCCCCCCCCTTTCCCCTTTCCTTCTCTCCTACTTCCTCCTTCTCCCTTTCCTCTTTTCTCTTCTCCCTTCCCTCTTCTCCCTATCCCTTCCCCCTTCTCCCTTTCCCCCTTTCCCTTCCCCCTTCCCTCCCCCCTTCCCCCTCGCATTCTCTCCTTTGCAGGTTTCTGCTTTGAATACTTGATAAGTCTGTTTCGGATTTTTTTTGCTGTCTGTTGAGGACAAGGGAGAAGAGGGAGAAGGCAGAGGAGGGAGGAAAGGAGGAAGAGGGAGAAGGTAGAGGAGGAGGAAAGGAGGAAGAGGGAGAAGGTAGAGGAGGAGGAAAGGAGTAGGAGGGAGAAGGAAGAGGGGGAGAGGAGGAAGAGGGAGAAAGTAGAGGGGAAGGAAGTTAAGAAGAGGGAGAAGGTAGAGGAGGGAGGAAGGGAGGAAGAGGGAGAAAGTAAAAATGGAAGAGTAAGAGGGAGGAGGTAGAGAGGGAGGAAAGGAGGAAGAGGGAGAGGGTAGAAGGGCAAAGAAGAGAGGGTGGGTGACGTAACACTATTTATCGATAAACACATGAACATTTTTTTTTCGAATATGAGTAAAACCAACATATTGTTTATCTTTCAGCTTTAAGTCATCCTGCACATCAAAGTAATATTTTTTTTTTTTTTTTTAGATTACATTAAAGAAATTATGTTATACATATGTGTGTGTGTGTGTGTGTGTGTGTGTGTGTGTGTGTGTGTGTGTGTGTGTGTGTGTGATTTTTTTAACAGCAGTGGAAAATAACTGATTTATATGCTTTATGTTAGTCACATCCTCCCGCGAGGAGGAAGTGCTACAGAGACTGAAAAAGGGGGAGGGGCTTAAAATTTAAGCGTGGGGGTGGGGCAGATTGCAGTTGCAGGCGAACCGGGAATCATGTTCTGTATTATCTTCAATTTGCTTTAATTTTTATTTAGTTATCGATTTTTCCCCCTTCTTCGTCCAGAGTTTTTCTTTCGAATCGTATCATTTTCCGTTTTTCTCTCAGGTTAAGTATTTCCAGCTTTCTAGCCTTTTTGCATCTTACCATTTTTTTATGTAAGGCTTTTAGCACAATTTATTTTTCTTCCTTCTTAACTGTATCACTTACTCGTTTTTTTTCTCTCCTTTTTTCCTTTTTTTAATACCCGCCTTTTAAATTTCAACATTTATCATTTCAACATTTTTTTTTTTATATTTTACCATTTTTTGAGAACTTCATCTACATTTCCTTAGGTTTCCACATGTGGAATAAGTGGCGGAAATTCTACGAGAGGGTGGAGAGCGTGGATCATGTTGTGGATGGAGAGAGTGCAGTGGCAGGGCGGGGGAGGTGGATGGGAGAATTCTATGGGTGGCTGGTGACTGGGGACGAGGATATGATGAACAAGTGGATAATGCATTTAATAAAACGAGAGTATCCTTAACCTCCTTCCCCTACCCCCCCCACTGCCCCTACTTCAACTTTGCCATCCCTCCCCCCTTCTCTTCACTCCCCTGTCAATCCCTTTACAATACGCCATTATCCAAATGGCAACAATTGCATTTTACATTGGCGAAGATTAACTTGAATGAATTACATGAACATTATATTTACTTACATACGTGTGTGTGTGTGTGTGTGTGTGTGTGTGTGTGTGTGTGTGTGTGTGTGTGTGTGTGTGTGTGTCTGTGTCTGTGTGTGTGTGTGTGTCTGTGTCTTTGTCTGTGTCTGTGTGTGTGTGTGTGTTTGTCTGTCTGTGTGTGTGTGTACAATACAGAATCGGAGCTAAACGCTTTTCAAGACCACGTGAAAATGAGCCGAGGCCCCCTTAAGCTGACTTGCGTAGATGCGTCCGACTTGCGTACACGAGATAGCGCACGTGTACGATCCGTCACTTTAACGGGCCATCGGTTAAATGGCCTCTCGTTTTAACGGCCATTCAGCCGGCGACCCCCTCGGGAGATGATCAATAAGTCATTTTCAAGGGCCCTGCTCCGCCAATGGTTCTTCGGTTGGTGGACTGCCTCGGTGGAGTGGTTGCGGCCTAAAAGTGGATGCCTGAGTGGAAGGTTGGCTGACTAACAGGGCTGTTGGGTTGGGGATCGATTGGATTGTTAACTGAAGGGCTGATCTTATGGTTAATTAGATAAATGAGCCATTAGTTTGTTGATAAATATCGATATATAGATGAGTACCAAATCGGGTCTGATGAGTAACACTAGTTTCCTGAGTATTAGGTGGTAGATATCACAAGACTAACAGGCTGATTGACAGACTGATGGTTATTTCACGGACTGCATAGTTTACTTGCATCAGCGCTGGACATCTAATTCAGTCGAGCTCGCTGGCTAAATAATCTATCAGCTCAGCGACACATGAATATCAAGAAGATTTATAAAAGCTGTGTTCAATAGTGTTAGTGAGAGAGAAAAAGTGAACGTGTCTGTTGGGTGTGCGAGTTCACATGCAGATGCACACACGCACAAATACGCGTGTGCGTGCGTGTGTGTGTGTGTTTGTATGTGTATATATATGTATGATGTATGTCATGGATAGACCTTTATAAATAAACACAGACACACACACGCGCGCGCACACACACACACACACACACACACACACACACACACACACACACACACACACACACACACACACACACACACACACACACACACACACACATATATATGTGTATATATATATATACATATATATATGTATATATATATATATATATATATATATATATATATATGTGTATATATGTATATATATGTCGTGCGCCGCGATATAAAATTGCACTTCATGGTGTGTTACGGGAAGGAAGAGAGAGAGAGAGAGAGAGAGAGAGAGAGAGAGAGAGAGAGAGAGAGAGAGAGAGAGAGAGAGAGAGAGAGAGAGAGAGAGAATAAAAAATAGACAAATAACAAAACCTATATACACACAAACAGTAAAAAAAGAAGAAGAAAAAAAAACGTATCTTATAAATCTATACGAAAGAATAAGGTGAAAGAGAAAAAACCTTGCAAGAAAAGAGAAAAGAAAAAGGAAAGGAAGAGCGAAAGAAGAAGGGAAAAACGGCGAAAACCACGCAAACAGCCATCAGACAGGGGTGTCGTGTTTGTGGCAGACAGCGCGTGGATTGCGAACAAGTTGGCGTGTGGATTTGGCGCGCGCGAATTTACGTCACGAGTCCAGGCGGGTCGGCACCTTGTGTGACACGGTGCCGTAGTGACACGAGGTCGAACGAGGTCCCTTTTTATGGCTAGCTTATTTCGTCGGGGGGGGGGGGGTTGTCTGGCTGTTTAAGGAAATCGTTTATAAAGTATGCTAATGGTTGTGTTTATAGGTATAAATATGTGTGTATGTACGTATCTTTATAAATGAATAGATGTGTGTGTGTGTGCGTGCGTGCGTGCGTGCGTGCGTGCGTGCGTGTGTGTGTGTGTGTGTGTGTGTGTGTGTGTGTGTGTGTGTGTGTGTGTGTGCGTGCGTGCGTGCGTGCGTGCGTGCGTGCGTGCGTGCGTGCGTGCGTGCGTGTGTGTGTGTATCTGTCTGTGTTTGCGATTACGTTGAGAGAAAATCGCGATATTTATATTCGTTAATGGAAACTACTTATAACAGTATGATTATGGTTATAATTATTTGTTTGGCATAATTGTAATAATTACTGTGCTGTTAATTTGCTGATTTAATTGACGTAAGTAATAGCTATGATGGAATTAAAATTCACGGGGAAATTAGCAAGGCACAAAAATCAAATGAGAATATTAAGGACCCAAATGACGGCCGCCGCTATTACTACTATTTCCTCCTATTACGATTGTTTCTGCTGGAGTTCTTGCTGATAAAGAGTAATGGTGGCGCAGTGAAGGCAGAAGGATGATCTTGGTAATGAAAATAATGATGATAATAGTAATGATCATGATGATGGTGATTTTGATAATTATGATAATGATAATGACAATATTGAAAATGATAATGATAATAATAATAATGATATTGATGATGATTATAATGACTAGGATGATAATAGGAATATTGATGATAAGGATAATCGTAATAATGTTTATAGTAACAATAATAGCGTTATTAGTAATGATAATAATAATATAGATAATGATGATAATGATCATAGTGATTATAATAAGAGTTACGATAATCATAACAAATGAGATAACGACCATGATAACAGTAACGACAAATATCAATAAAGTTAATGACCCCAATACCACAAGTGGGACTGACCCTTAACCAGCTTTTAAACTCGACGGCAGGGCATTCTGAAGCCTCCCTTCGCGCACGCTGCCTCCACAGTGTATGGCCGGACACATTAGTTTAAATTCCTCGGCCAAGAGCTCATTGGACCCGACGCAGAAAAGCTGGAGTTTGAACCACGCAACCGGCCGGGGGGGGGGGGGGGGTATGATGATGATGGGGGTTATTAGCGTTATTCTAATATGTGGATTTGTTTTTGTTGCTGTAGGGATATGGTTTTCTTTTTGCCATTGTTGTTATTGATATTATCACTGAAAAGGATAGTAGAATTGTAGTAGGTATAATGGCCGGAGTTAGGGCAGTGGTAGTAGTAGTAGTAGTAGTAGTAGTAGTAGCAGTAGTAGTAGTAGTAGCAGTAGTAGTAGTAGTAGCAGTAGTAGTAGTAGTAGCAGCAGTAGCAGTAGCAGCAGCAGCAGTGAAAGCAGGTTTATTATAGCAATAGTGCTAAGAACAGCACAGTAGATAACAGCACTTATAGTGAGTAGACACTTGTAGACTTTCAAGAATACTTCTCTTCCGATCCATCTTGCTCAAGAGGGAAAGAAAGTTCTAGAATCACACGCTGTGCATTTTACACGTTTGGAACCTTCATCCTTTTGTGCTTTCCTGTTTACATTTTTGCTTGCCTCGCTCTTTCTCTGCCATTCTCTTTCTCTCTCTTTCCAAATATAAATCAGAATTCTCTCTCTCTCTCTCTCTCTCTCTCTCTCTCTCTCTCTCTCTCTCTTCTCTCTCTCTTCTTCTTCCTCTCCTTCTTCTTCTTCGTCTTCTTCTTCTTCTCCCTTTGTCTTTCAACGTCTCTCCCTCTCCCTCCCTTGCTCCTTTTTTCCTTTCTCTCCTACTTTTCCCCCCCTCTTTTTTCTATTCTCATCCCCTCATTCTCTCTTCCCTCTTCTATCCTTTGCTCTTATCTACTTATCCGCTTCCCACTTCCTCCAGTCTTTTCCAAAATTGTTCTCGCAGTTCGAAAAGGATCATGTAAACAAACTCAGAGAAAGAACGTTTTAAATGAAACATGGGTAGCTTACCTGTGACTCATTTATGTGGGGATAAAGTAAGCATTTTTTTTCTCTCTCTGTCTCTTTCTTTTTCTTCTTTTGCAAAGCTCGCCTCATGTGTCATTTTATTTATTTATTATGTTAGGATGTTCCTGATTCTAGCTTGGATGGAGGTTTTATTTATTTATTTATTTATTTATTTATGTTATTATTTTTATTATTATTATTATTATTATTATTATTATTATTATTATTTTATTATTATTTTCTTTTACGATATGTTTATGATTATGTTTGAGGTGTTGGGAAGTATTTCTTAGAACCGTGGATTTTTTTTTTCTTTTTTTTTTCTTTTTTTTCCTTTTTTTTTCTTTTTTTTCTTATACTTCTCGAACACTCACGTCAGATACATACATACGCCCATCTGTCTCCCCCGTGACTTTATATATTCATTGTTATGCGAACACCGCGGCCAATCTTGCAAATCCTGTTTCCAAATCGACATTTCACTTTGCAATATCGTGTGCAACTTCATCTTCAAGTAAGACCTTCGAGGAGGCGGAGGAGGAGGCTCTCGGCTCAGAGGAGGAACTTCCTCGGTTCTTGCTCTTAAATATGCGGTGCTTTTGATTGATTGATTGGCCTTGATTGAGTGCCTTCTGTGCGTGGGCTGTGTGTGTGTGTGTGTGTGTGTGTGTGTGTGTGTGTGTGTGTGTGTGTGTGTGTGTGTGTGTGTGTGTGTGTGTGTGTGTGTGTGTGTGTGTGTGTGCGTGCGTGCGTGCGTGTGCATGCGTGCGTATCTGCAAGAGTACTTTGGTATCATAATTGGCTTTTAAGAGTGCGCGAGAGTAAGGTCAACTGGAATTAGTATTTTAAACGAAACGCGTCAAGAGATTCGATAAAAAAGACGAAATTCGGAATTGGAATCGATTAAAGCCTCGCACTGAAATATAAAAATAAAAGAAAAAGATAAACAGAAAGAGAAAAAGTTAATAGGATCTGGATAAAGAAAATTTCCTTTTTCTTTATATATTTATATCGAAAGGCAGATTCAGATATTTTTTATTTTGTGTGTATATGTGTGCAAACCCTATTAGTTTGGAATGTAAATCGTTTCTCTTTTCTTATACTGAAAAAAAAACAATATTTTTCTTCTCTTCTCGGTGGTAAACGTTTTTTTTCAATGATTTTGGTTCAAAGTCAAGTGTGTGAATTTAAGATCTTGAGCGAAGGGAAAGAAGGCGCTCGTTCCATTTTTTAACGAGTTGAATTCAATTATATATGTTTTTTTTATTATCATTATATATATCAATTGTTATTTTTTTCTAATAATTATATATTTTTATTATTATTGTTATATATTATATATCTTTTTTATGTTAGGCATTATTTTTCATTATTATACATTATATAGTATTTCTATTTGTCATATATGTTCTTTTATTATTATTGTTTATAGGGATAGGAACGAGAATCCGACTCTACCCATGATGAGAGTGATGGTGACTGCGATAATGATAATGAAAATATATTAATAGCAATCACGATATCACAATAGACATAATAGCAACCAATCAAAACTATACTGGCCCAGATAATAATAACAACGCTCCCTCCAATAGAGAGAGAGAGAGAGAGAGAGCAGGAGAGAGAGAGAGAGACAGAGAGGGAGGGAGAGAGAGAGAGAGAGAGAGAGAGAGAGAGAGAGAGAGAGAGAGAGAGAGAGAGAGCACGAGAAAGAGAAAAAGAGAGAGAGAAAGACAGAAAGAAAGAAAGAGACCGAAACAGAAAGCAAGAAAGCGAGAGAAGGAGAGCGAGCGAGCGAGCGAGCAAGAGACCCCACGACCATGCGGACAGCCTGAGTTAGTGCGTCTCTTTACAAGCTCAACAAGTGTACTCTTCTCGTTTACTTCTGAGTTACGTGTGATTGGGGACATCCTTCCTCCGCTGTGGGTCACTTATCAGAATAAAGGGCGCGTTGGCCTGGCGTCTGTGGTGGGAGAGGCTCGTCCTGATTGGCATCTGGGTAGGATTGGGGAAGGGGTCAGCGGCGGGGGATCCTTGGCTGGGTGGTTTATGTGCTAAGCTGTGGAGATCTTTTTGTTGTTGTTTATTTACTTGTCTGTTTTTTATGTAATTATTTTTATTTGTATTTGTATTCAATTATTTTTCTGAACTTTTTTTTTTTTTTTTTTTGAGGAGGTAGGAGCGTTTTTTCCCTTTTAGTTGAGAGGGAAAGGTATTTTGGGTAATACATTTTAGGAGATCTGATACCTTTTGCAAGATTCACCTTTGGGATTTGTGTCCTGCCAATAAGCTGCATTTTCAGTCGTTCCAATGGATCTTCGAGTTTGACTTACCTTTCCATAACACCCACCTCGCCAGGGAAGAAAATTTTTAAACAAACGAACATTCCCTTAACATTTGCGTTCAATCCCCTCCCCCCCCCCCCTACCATCGCCTCTCCTGCCCCTCCTCCCAGTGCCACGTCAACGGCAGGCCGAGTGGCACTGATATCCGCGCTCGGGTAAAAGCCGGCTGGCACTGAACTCGGTCGGGTCGTGCTGGCGGGTCCTACACATGCCCGAATAAAATTAGCTGTTCTCGAGAGGTGAAAACTTGGATTTAAATGGAAGACAGAGACAGGGAGAGAGAGAGAGAGAGAGAGAGAGAGAGAGAGAGAGAGAGAGAGAGAAAA
>NC_051398.1:15361859-15364359 GCF_015228065.2 Penaeus monodon | reverse complement strand
ACACAAGGCTTTTGATAAATGCTTAAAAAAAGAGAAATGCAAGTGGGCTTTAATTAAATTCATTAGTTTCTTTTCCTGTGGCTTCTATGACAGATCACAAGGGAGAGAGAGGGAGGGAGGGAAGGGGAGGGAGAGGGGAGAGGAGGGGGAGAGAGAGAGGGAGGGAGGGAGAGGCGAGAGAGGGAGGGAGAGGGAGGGTAGAGGGAGGGAGCGGGAGGGAGGGAGGGAGAGAGGGAGGACGAAGGGAGGGATGGAGGATGGCAGAGAGGATGGCAGAGAGGATAACAGAGAGGGAGAGAGGAAGAGAGAGAGAGAGAGAGAGAGAGAGAGAGAAGAGAGAGACAGAGACAGACAGACAGACAGACAGACAGCAGACAGACAGACAGAAAGACAGACAGACAGACAGACAGACAGACAGACAGACAGAAAGAAAGAATAAAAGATATAGAGACAAATAGATAGAGAGAAAGCGAGAGCAAGAGAAGAGGCGAAAAAATATATACACACAGAATAAAGGAAAACAGAGAAACGAGAAACCCAAGTGAAAATGAAAGGAAAAGTGAAGAAATGAAAAGAGAAACAGAGAAGAGGGGAAGAGACCATACATATAGACCCACTATGACGGTGTCTACAAAATGAACGTCTGTGTAGGCTGTTGGCAACGACTCCCTGAGACCCATGAATATTTTGATTAGATTTTCTTCGCTGTAGATTCCTTTCAGAAGAACTCCTTTTTCCTGTCTAATGATCTGGAGAACGAAGATAGGGCAGAACTTCGTTAAATTAAAACTAATGGATGATTAATGATTCATAGTAATGGAGATGCTGTTAGGGAATGTTGCTCGTGATGTAAAAAGTTTAAAAAATGCAAAAGAAAGGGGAAAAAAGAGCCGAAAACAAATCAAACAACAGTGGGTTTGGGTTTTATTTTTAGGAGGAAAAAGGGGTTTTGGGAAAAAAAAAAATCTCAAAATCCTATTAACAACCGCACAAAAATGGAGATCTTAAAATGAATTCTAGAGAGAAATAAAAATGAGGTAACGAAAAATTAAAACCGGGGAGTAGAGGGAGGGGGGGGGAAGGAAAGAAGGGAAAGGAAAAGGCAAATTACAAAGGGAAAAAAATGAAATCACGATAATACGAAGGCCTAGGAAACCTCCCCCCTCCCCCTCCTGCTCCACGAAACATACCTCCACCCCCTCCCCCTCCACCCCTTCCCCCCACATCCCCATCCTCGACAATCAAATCATAAAAGACCACGAGCCCAGATCCTTGGCGGAAATTAGCCGTCCGGGTTTCACTTTTTGGCTATGAATACGTGATTATTACGCCACGCCTTCACCCGTTCTGGCTGTTTCCCGCCACTGTTGGCTATTATTTGTCGGGGAAGGTAGGTAGGAGGGGGGGGAGAGGAAGGGGTTTGGGAGAGGGATAGAGGGGTAGGGAGGTTTAGGGAAATGGCATACTTGGTAGAAAGCTTGTAATTTGTTGGGGGAAATTGGATCCTTGGGGGAAAAAAAAAAAAGAAAACAAAAAAAAAAAAAATTAAAAAAAAAAAAAAAAAAAAAAAAAAAAAAACAAAAAAGGAAAAGGGGAAAAAAAAAAAAAAAAAAAAATCTTAAAACCCTATCGGTGTCTTTTTTTTTTTTTTTTTTTTTTGGGTTAAAATTTTTTTTTTTTTTTTTTTCTTTTTTTTTTTTTTTTTTTTTCCTTTTTTCCCCGGGCCTTTTTTTAAAAATTTTTTTCAAAAGGAAAAAATTTGCTCAGAAAGAAAAAATAACAAAAAAACCCCCCCCAAAACCCCCAAACCCCCTTTTGGTTTTTTTTTTAAAGGAAAAGCGGGAAGGGGGAAAAAAAATTCCTCCTTTAAAAAAAAAAGGATTTAAAAAATTTAAAAAAAAATTGGGCCCCCAAAAAAACCGGGGGGGGGAGGGGGGGGAAGGGGAAAGGGGGAAAAGGAAAAAAAAAAAGGGAAAAAAAAAAACGGGGGGGGGGGGGGGGGTTTTTTGAAAAAAAAAAATTATTAAAATTTTGTTTGAAGAGAGAGGGGTTAGGCCGGGTTTTTTTGGGTTGAAAGGGGTTAAGAGTTAGGGGGGTTTGTTTTGGGAACGGGAAAGGTGGGGAGGGGGGGGAAAGGGGGGGGTTTTGGGAAAAATAAAAGGGGGGGTAAATTTGGTAGAAAGTTTTGTAATTGTGGGGGGAAAGGGGGGGGTTTTGGAAAAGGGTTTTGGGCGGTTTTTTTTTTTTCAGCGTCGTCCTTCTTATTTCGAAAATCTGAGATGGTAATTTGATTTTAAAAAACTCCCTGTTTTTTTTGTCTAAAATTTTTTTCCCCCTTTTTGGGGCGGGGCGACGGGTAAAATGAGGAAAAAAATTTTCTTAGGTATAGATTAAAAAAAAAAAAAAAAGGGGTATATTTAATATCCTGCAGCACTGCAAACCCCAAAGACAGTTAGGAAATTCTGAGGCACATCGTCGTTTTTTTTAATGTCCCTCCAAT
>NC_051398.1:15354359-15356859 GCF_015228065.2 Penaeus monodon | reverse complement strand
CGAAAAGAGAGTGAAAAAATATATAAAGGTCATGAGAGAGAAAAAAAGGAGAGAGAGAAAAAAAAACAAATATATGTACAAAATATTTAAACAGATAAAAAAGAACACCGTATACATGAATGAGGGGGTGGAAGGAATAAAAACACAAGAAAATAAAATAGAAATAAAGACAGACACAGAGACGGAGAGCCGTTCAGCCTCCTCCCAAGTGCCAAATGCCCAATAAATCACAGATAAGGTCGACACTATAGCCTTTGGTTCTTTCACGATCCGGAGAAGCTGAGATGCACCTGCGATTCAGGACACGGCCGCCGCCAGACGTGCAGCTCACAATGCCTCGGGGCGGCCGACGCGGCTCAAAAGAGGGAAGGGGAGGGGGGGTCGCTCTGTGGGGTGTTTGTGGGTGTGTTGGGGGGAGGGGGAGTTCGTGGTACGTGTGTGGGGTGTAGGTCGGAGGGTTGTGTGTGGGTTTGGTGGTATGTGTGGGTGGGTATGATTGCGTGTGGTGTGTGTGTGTAAGCAGGACAGCTTGTATGTGCGTCTGTTAGGGTCCGTGCGCTTGTGAACGTGTGTATACTGCGTTGGCATTCTCGCATGGCCTTCACGTACAGAAAATGGATCACTTGGTTCCCTGTGAGATGACTTCCATTGACCTGACCTCACAGGAGATGTCTCGGAGAACGGGCTTTTGTGACCCACGCACCCACACAATGTATACGCGCAGTTTGCAAACATTGCACGTTACGAAAAAACTGTGTTTAAGCTTGGGTGTAACTTAAGTTTATAAGTATATGATGCTTCTTGCAAAATTTTGTTTTCATAAGTCCTGATTGCATGAAGCATTCAATTCAATGAAAGTTGCTTGATTTGCTAAAGAAGGAGAGAGTGAAAGTTAGACAAGACAATACTTAATGGACACACATCAGACGGACATAGATGAACAGACAAAGGAAAAAGGAAATAAAACGGAAGAAGAGAGAAAGCGACAGAGAGTAACACTGTCTGCAATTTCGACCGAGGGATGTTAAACCCAATGCCATCGGAACTAACGGCCGTAACTGTCCCCAGAAACAATTAGACACGCGACGCCCTCGAAACAAATCGACCAAAATTTACGCAGTTGCGAATGCCTATCGACGACGCCCAAAGGGAGGGAGAGAACCGGACGGAGAGTCAAGGAGAGTCTCGCGTCCTCAGCGGCAGGAGCGACCACCCAGCTGACAAAGTGCAATGGCTCAACTTCACATTTTATTAAAGATTTGGCTCGCGAGTGGAGCGCAGAGGCGAAGGAAGGGTGTGCAGGCGAGTTGTGGAGGGATAGCTGCATTTAGTTTGGCCAAGACACGGGCACGAATCTTATATATATATATATATATATATATATATATATATATATATATATATATATATATATATATATATATATATATATATATATATATATATATATATATATACATATATATGTGTGTGTGTGTGTGTGTGTGTGTGTGTGTGTGTGTGTGTGTGTGTGTGTGTGTGTGTGTGTGTGTGTGTGTGTGTGTGTGTGTGTGTGTGTGTGTGTGTATGCATGCAAGTATGTAAGTATGTATGTATGTATGTATGTATGTATGTATGTATGTATGTATGTATGTATGTATGCATATATGCATGCATATATATATATATATATATATATATATATATATATATATATATATATATATATACATATATATATACATATATATATAATATATATATATATACATACATACATACACACACACACACACACACACACACACACACACACACACACACACACACACACACACACACACACACACACACACACACACACACATATATATATATATATATATATATATATATATATTATTGATAAAATATATATATATTATTGATATATATATATATATATATATATATATATATATATATATATATATATACATATATATATATATACATATATATATATATATATATATATATATATATATATATATATATTATATATATATATATATACTATATATATATAAATATACATATATATATATATATATATATATATATATTATATTATATATATATATATTATATATAATATGTTATATATATATATATATATATATATATATATATATATATTTAATATATGTTTATACTAATGTGTTTATGTATATATATGTATGTATGTATGAATATATGCGTGTGTGTGTGTGTGTGTGTGTGTGTGTGTGTGTGTGTGTGTGTGTGTGTGTGTGTGTGTGTGTGTGTGTGTGTGTGTGTGTTATATAAAATTGATGAGGATATTATATATAAGAAGAGTTGAGGTATTCGTATGAAAATGATAAGAACTGTCTATACAAAAGTTGCACATTTCCTCACATTTGATTTAATTCCTGATGGAGAGGGGGGGGGGATCCAAGGGAGGGAGGGTTGTGGTAGAACATGTATTTTCTTTGCAACTGAAGTGATTTTTGAGACATTT
>NC_051398.1:15323868-15336759 GCF_015228065.2 Penaeus monodon | reverse complement strand
CACAACAGACCACATAACACTTCACACCACAAAAAATTGTCTCTACGCACCTGTTGTTGACATGACCCCCCCCCCCCGACCCCCCGGCCTTCGTTACAAGAGATCTAGGAGGCTTGATGCATTGCGCTGCCGTGCGTCGCGTCTTCAGCCCCCCCCCCCCCTCCCTCTCTGACTGAGAGGCAATTATGTGGAAAATCACATTGGAACCTCCTTCAACGTGTCTGATGGCGTCATTGAGAGCTTCTTCCGGCGCGAGGCCAATGGCGCTCTTTAAACGGTTCCGGCAGACCCAATTACTGTCGTTATTGTCGCGGCGCTGTCGGGGGAGGTCAATCAGGGTCGAGTGCGGGCGGCGACGGCGGCGGCGACGGCGGCGGGCGGTGGACGCGGCCTCGGGGACGGTGGGGCACGCGCAGGTGGAGCGGAGGTTCCTGCGCACATGGAGGGGCTTTCTCTCTCTCTCTCTCTCTCTCTCTCTCTCTCACTCTCTCTCTCTCTCTCCTCTCTCTCTCTCTCTCTCTCTCTCTCTCTCTCTCTCTCTCTCTCTCTCTCTCTCTCTCTCTCTCTCTCTCTCTCTCTCTCTCTCTCTCTTTCTGTGTGTGTGTGTGTGTGTGTGTGTGTGTGTGCGCGTGTGTGTGCGTGTATGTATGTATGTATGCATGCATACGTGCATACATTCGTCTCCCCGCAGCCAGAGAGCCGCAGGAGGGCCGAGCGCCGCAGCAGGAGACGGCGGAGGCGAAGTAAATGTTTGTAGTTTCGTAGCAATCTATATAAAAATGAAGGAGACGAAGCTAAATTGTTTAGAGATGTAGGAAGCATCTCCTCGGTCGTATATTTAGGGCCTCCTGATGCGCGCGCCAAACATGTTAACGTCACTCTTGAGGAAAAGCGAAAAATGGCCTCTTTTATTCGCGATGAAAACTATTTACAGAGAGGATGCTAACTCGAGCAAGTTTTTTTTTCCCAACTGGGCGGGAAAAAGGGGAAGAGGGAGAGAAAAAGGGGAAGAGGGAGAGAAAAGCGTACGAGACAAGCATGTGACGCTGAGGGGAAAGGGAAGAGAGGGGACGGGAGGGGAAGAAGAATACGCAGGAGTTTCCCCTCACAACACCTACCACAACCACACGACATCGAGGCAAGGGTATCGGCTTCCCCTTTCTCCCTCTCACAACCCCGCCCCCAGCTGTTCCGCTCTCGACCACGCCCTCTGTCTCTCTTCTCCCTCTCCCTATCCTACCTCTCTTTACCCCAACCTGTTCTCTCTCCCACAACTGCATTTCCTCCCTCCCCTCTGAACCCTTTCTCTCCCCTCACCCCTTTCCTTTTTTCCATCCCTATTCCTCCCCCTCACCCCTTTCCTAGCCTCCTAACCAGCTTCTGCATCCCCAATTCGGTTCCCCCTCACACAACCTCCCCCTCCTTCACACAACCCCCACACCCCACCCTCACCCTTCGCTCACACCTCACTCCTCCCCTTCCTCACCTTGCCCTCTACCCCCCCCCCCTCCTCCCACCGATACCCCCGGGTGCTATCGCAGTCGCTCCCCTTCCCCCCTCGCCACGAACGCCCCCCCCCTCCCAAGTCCCCTGTAATTGGCGCTTGCCTCAACTCGGCCCGACGTAAAAGAAGACATAACCGGACTTTATTGTACGGCGCGTTCGCTTGTTGACGGGCATAATCGCTTAATGAGGGCATCGCGCAACCCACGAGTTGATAAGAGGGGGCGGCGCGCCACGCGGCCGCCCTCCACGCCGCCGCCGGCCTCCCTGCTCTCTCTAAGGGCGCGGCTGCCAGGATTTAAGGAACACGCACGCACACGCACGCACGCACGCACGCACGCCCCCACGCACGCACGCACGCACGCACGCACGCACGCACACACACACACACACACACACACACACACACACACACACACACACACACACACACACACACACACACACACACACACACACACACACACACACACACACACACACACACATAGAGGGCGCCTATATATATATATATATATATATATATATATATATATATATATATATATATATATATATATATATATATATTATATGTGTGTGAGTGTGTGTGTGTGTGTGTGTGTGTGTGTGTGTGTGTGTGTGTGTGTGTGTGTGTGTGTGTGTGTGTGTGTTTGTGTGTGTGTGTGGTGTGTGTGTGTGAGTGAGTGTGTGTGTGTGTGTGTGTGTGTGTGTGTGTGTGTGTGTGTGTATGTGTGTGTGTGTGTGTGAATATATATGTATACATATATATACATATATATATTCATATATATATTTGCACGCACACATATACATATACATATACATATACATATTCATATTTGAATATACACACAGACACATTTAATACACTGCCATGCCATTTTTGTGATACATTTTGAACTTTGTAGAAAAAATAACGTTCGGAGGGAACCCTTTTCGAAAAATTTCTGGCGACGAATTGAAACAAAAGGACGGAACTGATGTCAGCCATTGAACATTGCGTGCCGTGTGCAAAAGTTTAAACACCCTCTTCTCTCTATCCCTCCGTTTTATTCTCCCCTTCTCCCTCAATTCCTCTTTCTCTCCCATTCGCTATCCCTCTGTCTTTCCGATTTTTTTTTTTTTCCTCTTTATCCCTATTTCTATTCATAGTTCCCCCTTTTATTCCTTTTTTTTCTCTGTCCCTCTCTTCCTCCATCGTCTTTATCTCTTTGTTTCTCCCTTTTTTTTTCATTTTCCTTCTCTCTCTCTATACACCGCTTTCCATCTCTCTCCTCTTCTTCTCCCTCTTATTCTCTTTTTTTCAGTATCTCCTCTCCCACCATCTCTCTCCCTCTTCTGTTCCTCTTTCTTCCATTATTTCTTTTCCTCTTTTTCTCTCTTACCCTCTCTCTCTCCTTCTCTCTTGCCCTTTGCCTCTCCTCATCCTCTTTCTCTCACTATCCCTCTCCCTCTTCCCTTCCTCCTTCCACCATCCCTCTCTCCCTCTCCTCTCCGACCATCCCCTCCCTCCTCCCTCTCCCACCATCCCTCTCTCCCTCTCCCCTCCGACCATCCCACCCTCCTCCCTCTCCCACCATCCCCCCTCCCTCTCCCGCTCCCCCCCTCCCCCCTCATCCCGATGGCCCCCCGAGCCGAAGCCGATCGCGTGCGGGACCATCAGCGAGAATCCAAAGAAATTCCCTTCAAGAAATTCTTCCGAAGCGACTCCGCCGGCTGGAAGCGCTCGAGGCCCCGCGCTGCCATAACTACCATTGGGGCTTTACGACTCCCCGACGGGCCTTAGCGCCGATTAACTTAAAGTGATTGCCCCCTTAAAATACTGTACCTTTTGTTTACTCGATATTAAACTTTTCCGCCTCGCTATAAAAAGAAAAAGAAAAAAAAAAAGTATTTATCTGATTTTTTTTTCACTGACATTTTACTTGTTGTTTTTGTTGCAAATGTTTTTTATTGTTTATTTTAAAAAACTTTTTTGGATAGGGAAAGTCGGGGAGCGCAAATGCCCAGGATTATTTCGCGAAAATTGATAAGAGATAAAAGATAATCTGGTCGGCTTTTGTATTTGGAGGCTCAGAGATCGTTGCGTTGGGAGCAGATGTTATTTTTTTCCGTCAGTGGAAGGTGAAGAACGAGAGAAGGGAGGAGAGAGAGATGGAGAAGAGGGAAATGTAGAAGACGGAAAGAGAGATGGAGAAGAGGAAAAGGTAGAAGACGGAGAGAGAGAGAGATGGAGACGAGGGAAAGGTAGAGGAAGAAGGAGAGGGAGATGAGAGAGGAAGAAGAAGGAGAGGAAGGCGAAGGAGAGGGAAAGGAGAAGAACAAGAGGAAATGGGAGAGGGAGGTGGAGAAGATTGAAAGGTAGAGGAAGAAGGAGAAGAGGGATTTGGGAGAGAAAAAAGAAAGGAAGACGAAGAAGGAGAAACTAGAGAGGGAGAGGAAGAAGAGAGAAAGATAGAGGGAAAAAGGAAAAGGGAAAGGGGATAAGAAGAATAAAAAAGCAGGGGAAAGGAGCAAAGAAAAAACTGGAGAGGGGAGAGGAAGAAGAAGGATAGAGAGAAGGAAAATGGAAAAGGGGGGTAAAGGGGAATAAGGGAAAGGGGAAAAAGATGGGAAGAGAGAGAGAGAAGAGAGAGACAGGGGAGAGGAGAGGGGGAGAGAGAAGAGAGAGAGGTGGAGGAAAAGGAGAGGAGAGAGGAGAGAGAGCGGAAAGCGGAGAGGGAGGAGGCGAAGAAGCGGGAAGAGGAGCGAGAAAAGAGGAGAGAGAGAGAGAGAGAGAGAGAAGGAAGGAGGAGAGAGAGAGAGAGGGGAGAGAGAGAGGAAGAGGAGAAAAAGAAGAGAGAAGAAGAAAGGGGAAACGAAGAAAGCGAAAACAAAAGCGAAGGGGGAGGAAAGAGGGAGAAGGAGGAAGAGAGAGAGAGGAGAAAAGAGAGAGAGAGAGGAAAGAGCGGAGAGAGGAGAGGAGAAGAGAGAGGAGAGAGAGAGAGAGAGGAGAAGAGAGGAAAAAAGAGAGCGAGAGAGAGCGAAAAGGGAAAAGAAAGGGGGAGGATGAAAAGAGAAAAGAGAGAGAGAGAAAGGGAAAATTTAAAAAGGAGAGAGCGAGAAGGACGAAGAAAAGAGAAGGAGAGGATAGAGAGAGGATAGAGAGAGATAAATAGAGGGAAACGAAGGTTTTAAAGAGGAAATAGGGGGGGAAAAAAGAAGAAGGGGAAAAAAAGGAAAAAAAGAGAGGAGGCCTATAGACAAAAATCCAGACAGACAGACAAGCGGGAAAAGAGAGGGGAAAAAATGAGACAGAGAAAGGTACAAAAAAAAAAAAAGAATTCGGGAGAGTAAGATAGACAAACATCCCCGCTTTTGTTAACTTCTCCACTACATACCACTTCTCTCATCGCCCGCCCGTCTTCCTCGCTTTTTTTCTGCATCGTCGAACCTCTTCCCCCCCTCTCTCCCCCTCTCCTCCTCTCCCCCTCTCCTCCTCTCCCCCTTTCCTCCTCTCCCCCCTTCTCCTCCTCTCCCCCCCCCTCCCCCCCCCCCCTCCCCGCCTTATCTCCACCTTTTTTCTTTTTCCCATCCCCCTCCTTCTTCCTTTCCCCCCCCCCCCCCCTCCATTCCCCCTTTCCCTTTTTCTTTTTTTTTTTTCTTCCTTTTTCTCCTTTTTTTTTTCCCTTCCCTCTTCCCTCCCTTTCCCTTTTCCCCCTTCCCTTCTTCCCCCTTTTTCCTTTTTTTCTTCTTTTCTTCTTTTCTTCTTCTTTTTCTTTTCTTCTTTTTCTCCCTCCTCCCCCCCCCCCCCCCCCTCCTCCTCCTCCTCCCCCCCCCCCCCTTTTCTTCCCCTCCTTCTTCCCCTTTTCCTTTTTTTTTTTCCCCCCCCTTCTCCTTTTTTTCCCCCCTTTCCCCCCCCCCTTTTCCTCCTCCTCCCCCCCTTCCTTTCCCCCTCCCTTTCCTTTTTTTTTTCCTTTTTTTCCTTTCCTCCCCTCCTTCCCCCCCCCCCCTCCCCCCCCCCCCTTTCCTTTTCCCCCCCCTTCCCTCCCCCCCCCCCCCCCCCCCCCCCTCTCCTCCCCCCCCCCCCCCCCCCCCCCCCTCCCCCCCCCCCTTTTTCCCCCCCTCCCCCCCCTCCCCCCCCCCCCCCCCCCCCCCCTCTCTTCCTCCTCCCCCCCCTTTCCTCTTCCTCCTCCTCCTTTCCTCCTCCTCCTCTTCCTCTCCCCCCCCTTCCCCCTCCTCCCCTCCCCCTCCTCCTTCATATCTTCCTCCTCTTCTTCTTCCTCCTTTTTCCTACTACTCCCCTCCCCCCCCCTTCCTCCAGGACCCCACTTGAGGGACTCCGAGCGCTCCTTCAGGATCGGGTCCGGGCCGCGACCTGCACAGATCCCACGACCTGCCTGGGCTCTTTGAGAAAACGAAAGGCGAAGAGGGAGAAGAAGAGGGAGAAGAAGAAGAAGAAGAAGAGGGAGAAGAAGAAGAAGAAGAAGAGGGAGAAGAAGAAGAGGGAGAAGAAGGGGGAGAAGAAGAAGAAGAAGTAGAAGAAGAAGAAGAAGAGGGAGAAGAACAGGGAGATAAGAAGAAGAAGAAGAAGAAGAAGAAGAGGAAAAAGAAGAAGAAGAAGCAGAAGAAGAGAGAAAAAGAAGAAGAAGAGGGAGAAGAAGTAGAAGAAGAAAAAGAAGAGGGAGAAGAAGAAGAAGAGGGAGAAAAAGAAGAGGAGGGGGGAAAAAAAAAAAGGCCTTTGTGATTTGTGGAAGGAGCATCGTTCCCTCCTCCCCCCCCCCTTTCGTATAAAGGAAAAGGAATAGAGGGAAGAAGGGAAGGAGGGAGGAGGGAGGAGGGAGGAGGAGGAGGAGATGAAAGACAACGACGAAGGTGATATTGATGATAAGAGGAAGAGGAGGAAAAGGAAGAGGCGAAGGAAGAAAAGAAAGAGGGGAAGAAAGAAAAGGAAATGGAGAAGGAGGAACAAAAGAAAGAGGAAGAGGAGAAGGAAGAAAGGAAGAGGAGGAGAAGCAAAATGCAGAGGAAGAGAAGGGGAAAAATGAAGAAGAGGAGGAAAGGAAGAGGAAAAGAAGGAGGAAAAGGAAGAAGAGGACGAAGATCCGGCCGCACAAAAGGGGAGGGATTCATTGTTTGTCTGCAAGGACTTGAAGGAATGCAATTACGTGCAGGATTTTACGGGACGCAGAATTTGCAGATTGATTTCCATTTCCCCCGCAGGTAATTAGAAAGATGAATGAACCCCCCTCTTTTCCCCTCGTCCTCCCCCTCCCCTCCCCCCAGCCCCCCCGCCCTTGTCTCTGCCCCTCCCCTGCCGCCGTCCACCATCTCTGTATAAACCCCTTTTGTCTGACAATTAAATCGGGAAGTGGAACGTGTAATTTTCAATATTCCATATCGCACGCTCGGAGAAATTAAACAAAGGGGAGTCGAGGTTCTGCGTCCATGCTTTTAAGACGAGGAATAAGCAGCTTCGGGTGCCGGCGGGCGGGTCCCTCTTGCTCGGAGGAGAGAACCTGGATGTCCTTTGATTATAGATTTTTTTTCGTGTATTTTTTTCTTTTCTTTGTTTTCGCTTTTTTTCTTTTATTCGTTTTTTTTTTATTTACTCCTCTCCTTTCTCTTCTTTTTGACTTTTTTTTTCTATTTTCGCTCCTTTCCCCCTCGTCTTTTCTCATCTTTTCTTTATTTCATACTGACGATGGAGAAACGATTGTGCAGCGAATAAAGGAGATTGATAAATGATATGATACCCAATGAAGAGAACGATTGTGTATAGTGATCGTGTTTTTGGCTCGATAATGATAACTGACGGTTGAAAAAGTTGTCAATAGTGTTGATAAAGACTAGCAATACGAGACATTTTATTTGGGAAAAGAATGAAATACACGATTATAAAAAAATAATAATAATAATAAATAAATAAAAAAATGGAGGAGAATGGGAAATAACAGATAACAAACGTTCAGCACAAATCAGGTGACAATGCTAACTATAATAATAATAAAAACAGATAACTAGCAACACTAACATAAGAGATTTCGAAACAAGGACAACAACTACAACTACTATAACGATGAAAAGGATAACACTAATAACAGCAAATTCCAGAGACCTCGACTACTAACCAGTCTTTGGTGCACATTTGATTTTCTTAAAAGCACTTTGATAATTTCCTCTCCCAATCCCCGTGCGAGAGAATGAAAGGAAGAGGGAGGGCGATTTACGACTCACAGCTTTTGGCCATCAGGTTAGTTTTCAGCGTGCAACGTGCAATTGCAAACGCCAACGCCTCTCTTTTCCCCTCTCCCCTTTTCCTTGTTCTTCCTGTACAGGGATGCCAGAGGGAGGGAGAGGAAGGGAGAGAGAGGGAGAGGGAGGGAAAGAGGGGGAGAGAGAGGGAGAGGGAGGAAAAGAGGGGGAGAGTGAGGGAGAGGGAGGGAGGGAGAGAGAGGGAGAGGGAGGGAGAGAGGGAGGGAGAGAGTGAGGGAGAGAGTGAGGGAGTAGGGGGGGGGGAGGAGGAAGAGAGAAAGAGACAGACAGACAGACAGACAGACAGAAGGATAAAAAGAAAAGAGACACGTAGACAGAAAAAAAGAGGCAGACTGACCTCGTTTGACCTCCCGCAAGAAAAAATAGGGGAGCGGCTGGTGACACAAGATCTCCGAGCTCGTTTGTATAAGTGGCTGTGAATGAGTGGCGAGTCCCAAGACCCATTACTCCCTCCCTCCCGTCCTTCCCCTCCTTCCCTCCCTTCCCTCCTCCCTGCGCCCCCCCTCCCGGATATATGCGGTAATATACCTCCCCTCAATTAGGCTGGGCGGAATATAATCTTCAATTAGTCCTAATGAGGGTGGGTTTTCACTTGGCCTACGTGTTGATGTGCAACTATTGTTCATTCTCTCTATTTCTCTTCGTCGATTACAGTTATCAAGGCAACGGATAAGCGTGCATATAGATTAAGCGGCGGATTGCATTTATGGCAGAATATTACCGGTGTCTATTCTTAGCTCCGTTGAGTCAGGTGTGTGATCAGCTTATGTACTCGAAATGGCGATCTGGTGAGCTCACGCAGCACTGAGGCTTCAGATTTTGAGAATATTGATTTTTTTCCCCTTTTATTTGTCTTTTTTCTATTTTCCCCCCTCCATCTCTGTTTATTCTTTATTCTTTAATATTTATCTCTATTTATTCCTCGCTCTCTCGTTTTTATATATCTAATTTTTCTATACGAGTCTAATCCCTTATGATCCGAATTACGTTTTGAATAATGATTCGAGTCACATGATGTCACGTGATCCACGACGGAGCTTCTCGAACTTCAGCGATGGAAGTGACATCCCAAGGGAAACTGAATCAGATATTTTTTGATTTGTGAAAGGGAGTTATGGTATAGTTTTCATTGTTATCAGTAATGTTACTTTTATCATTGTTGTTATCATTATCATCTCTTGCTATCATCATCATTATTGTCATTTTGTTATTATTATTATTGTTGTTGTTGTTGTTGTTTTCATTATTTTCATTATTATTACTATCATTGTTATTATTGTTGTTGTTTTCTTATTATTATTGTTAGTAGTAGTAGTAATGTTACTGTTGTTGTTGCTTTGTTATTATTATTATTGTTATTATTGTCATTATTATTACTATTATTATTATTATTATTGATTTTATTATCACTATTATCATTATTATAATTATATTGTTTTGTTGTTTTTTGTCGACGTTGTTTGCCATGACACCCTATTAAGAACAGCTGACCAAGGGATCTAATTAACCTGTGGATTAAGTCTACTTCCCTCCCCCTCCCTACCTGTAATTTTCCGTCCTCTTTTTTCTAATCACTTTCGTAAACCTATACCTTTTTTGGCGACTATCCAATTAATCCAATCCACTCGTTCATTTCCATATGATTTTAAGATCAGTTTTTTTTTATCCCATTTCTTGATTCAAATCTTCTCCTTCCGGACTTCTCATTGGCCGGTCACTCCTCAGTTTCCAGCTCGACCAATAGGCGCGCCCGGAATGTGATACGCAGTAGCTCATTGGCTGGATTGGTGTTTTATCGTCCGCCAATAAGATCGCGTAAAGGCAATTGCAATCAGGCCATTAGGGGCGATCGGTTAGCCTGCTTTGGTCTGTTTGTCCCTTTACTTTGCTATCGAATTCCTGATTGCTCTTGTGCCGTGTGCATTTTTTTTTTTTTTCGATTTTGGATAGTCAAAGGAAGTAATTGTAGTAGTGATGGTGGTAATAGTGACGGTGATGGTGGTATTAGTAGTGATCGTGACCATAGTAACAATAGTGGTTGTATTAGTAGTAATAGTAGAATAATAGCAGTAGGATATCAATAGTAGTAGTATTAGTAATAGTAGCAGTAGTAGTGGTTGTAGTAGAAGTTGTAGTACCATTAGAAGAATTAGTTGTAGAAGCACGAATACACTAATTGTAGTAATAGCAAACGCAATTCTTTTTAATAATTATTGCGGTTCTAATGAAACTGAATAAGAAGCATAATAATAAGTGTAGAGTCTTCAATGGAGAGAATGTTGTGAATAGATCTGTTCACGCGTAAGTGATATTAGCGGTAATGGTTGAAAAGGTAGTACTGATATTAAATATATACATGCAACTTGTCTTGATAAGAGAAGCATATCAGGTATGATTGCGAATGATGCAGTTAAAGATAACGTGACCATAGAAAGAAATCAATAAAGAAGAACAGAAAAAACAACAACCAATTATCCAAAACAAAACGAACAACCCCTCCCCTCTCGTGCAGAAGATGAATTAAAAGCGAAAAAAAAACGAAAAAAATATAGCTAAAAAATCACTGTACTCTCCTCTCCCTCCCTCCCTCCCTCTTTCCCCCTCCCTCCCTCCCTCCAACTCCCTTTTTTTCCATCCCCCCCCCTCTCTCTCTCTCTCTCTCTCTCTCTCTCTCTCTCTCTCTCTTTCTCTTCTCTCTCTCTCTCTCTTCTCTCTCTCTCTCTCTCTCTCTCTCTCTCTCTCTCTCTCTCTCTCTCTCTCTCTCTCTCTCTCTCCCTCTCTCCCTCTCTTCCTTTCTCCCTCCCTCCCTCACTCCCTCTCTCCCTCACACCCTCTCCCTCCCTCTCCCTCCCTCTCCCTCTCTCACTGTCTTCCCTTTGATAATTGTAGGGTCAGTGGATCAGACCAAAGACGCTGAAAGGGAGAATGAACAATGGCAGATCCGGTGGTCAAATCTATTATCAGTTGGCGTGTTCGGTTGACTGGGCTGCGCAGGCGGGTCGGAAGAGGGCCGGCCTGGGAGAGTCTTCTGAGGCTTGTGGAATTAGAATGCGGCTTCGAGAGGTCTTGTTGCTGCTGTTGTTGTTACCGATACTGGTAATGTTGTTATTGTTGTTGTGGTGGGTTTCATTATTGGTATTATTGTTGTTAACTTTATTGTTTATTTATATTATTATGATGATGATGATGAGTATTATTATTATTATTATTATTATATTATTATTAATTATTATTTTTTATCGTCACATCTTCATATTCATATTCATATTCATTTTTATATTTATCTTTATCTTCATCTTCATCGTCATCGTCATTATCATCATCATCATCATCATCATCATCATTATCATCATCATCATCATCATCATCATCACCATCACCATCATCATTATCACTAATATTATAAACTGAAATAATTATTACTACTATTATTGTTATGGCGATGATAATGGTGATACACGACAATAGTGAGGAAAAGAATTAGAATGAACAAGTTAATTATCTCAGTTAATGAAGCGCTGAACCTTAAAATTAATTATAACCTAAAATATCAGATGCGATTTTTTTCTTCATTACTTCTTTGCTTCTATACTGCTTTTTTTTTTTTTTTTTTTTTTTTTTTTTTTGATATCCTAAATATTTAACACGATTTTCTTTTTTTTTCTTCCTTGTTTCCTTTCTTTTTTTCTTTCATTCTTTTTTAGCTAAATATCTGATACGATTTTCTTTCTTTCTCTCTCTCTCTCTCTTTTCTTTTTTTTCTTTCATCTTTCTTTCTTATTGAACTATAAACTGAATATCAGATACGATTTTCTTTTTTTCTTTCTTTCCTCTTTTCTTTTTTCTTTATTTATTTTTTAAATTATACATTAAATATCTGAAACGATTTTCTTTCTTTCCTCCATTCTTCATTCTACCTTTTTTTTTCTTTCTCTTCTTTTTTTTCCCCCTTTTTTTAACCTGTCACGCACAGTTTTAAAAACACCAACCCTTTCACGTAAAGCGAGGCCGAAGTGTTAATTCCTTTTCCGTCCGCATTTGTGTGATACAGAAGATTCGAAAAGCTTTTGAAGCCGAACCTGAAGCTTGGAACTACAGGTGTGTTCTCCGTCTGATCGTTATAGAGGGTCGGTCGTAATAGGAGTCACAACGCCAGTGAAATGGAGAGTCATGAGGGAATTAGGGAGTTTCTACACGGGGGAGGGTGGGGGGTTGTAAGGGGGTTAGGGGGGGTAGGGTAGAGGGAGATGGGTGGGGGAGGTAGGAGGTCTCCTTGTCTAGTCCCCTCTAATCCCTCCTCTACACCTTTTACCGCTTCTCTCCCCGCCTCTCATCTCCTCCCCTCCCCTACTCTCCTCTCCCCTTCTCTCCCCTCCCCTCCCCTCCTCTCATAGCCTTCCCTCTCCTCCCTTCCCCTCCCCTCCCGTCTCATACCACACCCTCTACCTCCCTCCCCCCCCCCTCCCCCATTCCAGCGCCACCCCCGCAGCGCAAACTCCACTAAAGTATGTCCTGTGAATTAACTCCCTTTGATAAGCGCACAGCAACACAGGAGCCGATTAGGGCGGCCGGCTTCAAAACCCAATTAAGCATCATGGGGGGGTGGGAGGGGAGGGGGAAGGGAGGAAGTTGGAAGGGGGAAGGGGTAGAGGAAGGGGAAATAGGGAGGAGAGGGGAGGAGGAGGAGAAGGGGAGAAGCATCATTTGATTAATTATAGGATGGTCTTTGAAGCCTCTGTCTCTCCTCTTCCTCTACCTCTCTTCCCCTCCCTTAACCATTCTCTCTCTCTCTCTCTCTCTCTCTCTCTCTCTCTCTCTCTCTCTCTCTCTCCTCTCTCTCTCTCTCTCTCCCCTCTCTCTCCCTCCCTCCCTCCCTCCCTCCCTCCCTCCCTCCCTCCCTCCCTCCCTCCCTCCCTCCCTGCCTGCCTCCTTCTTTATCTCTCCTTCTACTCTTCCTTCCTCCCCTCGCCCATTAGGAGATGTTTGCTTCCTGATAAGGAAAGGGGGAGAGGGGGAAGGAGGGAGAGCGGGGAGACTCAGGAATTCAGGAATTGCTTGAGAAAAGGAAAGGGAATTGAGGAAATACCGGCTTGTAGCTATGATTAACAGTGTGTGTGTGTGTGTGTGTGT
>NC_051398.1:15316368-15318868 GCF_015228065.2 Penaeus monodon | reverse complement strand
GATTCGTCAACACGGACGTTTCAGAGCTATATATCAAGACATTGTTGTGTATATATGTGTATGTGTGTATATATGTATATATATATATATATATATATATATATATATATATATATATATATATATATATATATATATAAGAAACGTGCACAATACAAAAAATCGTGTTTGTTAACCTCCCTCATGGCGAAGGCTTTGTATGACCAAAGACAATGTTTTTTTGCGTGTATGGAGGGAGGGAAGTGACCCATTATTTTCCCAGCTTTGTTTTGATATGCAAATGTATGGCCGTTTAATTGCGCGTTTACCGTGTTTGTGTTTTTGTTTGCTGTGTTTCGAGGATTATTTTGTTGTTAGTTGCTCTATTTTGGTTTAGTTTGTTTGTGTTGACTGTGATGGATTTTACGTGTGTGTGTGTGTGTGTGTGTGCGTGCGTGCGTGTGTGTGTGTGTGTGTGTGTGTGTGTGTGTGTGTGTGTGTGTGTGTGTGTGTGTGTGTGTGTGTGTGCGTATGTGTGTGTGTGTGTGTGTGTGTGTGTGTGTGCGTGCGTGTGTGTGTGTGTGTGTGTGTGTGTGTGTGTGTGTGTGTGTGTGTCCAGGTATGTGTTTACGCTTCCGCGTATGTGAGGGCGTGCGTGTTTGTTTTCGCAGATGTTCCATTAATAAACGCATTGGTGCTTCCACAGGAATATACCCCCTCCCCCCCTCCCCCCCAAAAAAGTCACACCCAGATACCGAAAGCTCGACATCAGTACAAAATATCCTTTTCCTCCCCTTTCCCTTCTCCTTATCTCTCCTTACTCCTTATTTCCCTCTTCTAAACAAACTTATATCACCAACGAGAGAGAGAAAAAAAAACGATCACACAGCTCCACAAAGTATCAGCCTCAGTATCAGTACGAAAGAGGATAAGGAAAAGGTATAAGCGGCCAGACACTCCTGCTCGCGGGTCTTGCGTCAGTGCCAGAGCCGGTAAGGTCATATCTTGAGCGTTTTATTCCCTCCCCCTTTAATTTATTTTCCTCAAAGTGACTGGGTGATATTAGCTAGGTTGCCATATTCGATTTTTGTGTTAGATTCCGTGCAGAACAGCGACACATATGAATGTACAGATGCATATATACGCACACATGCATTTACAATCTTTGCTCGGTACACTTATGAACGTAGAAATGCCTGTATACTTTATCCATGCACACAATTATACAGTCTCGTAGGCACATATGTATAAGTACGGATTCATGTATAGGTATGCATAAACGTACACATGCACATACGTAATTGTAGGTACACGTATAAACGTACATGCGAATATACAATCATGTGGATATTCGTATCCAATCATACACATTATTTATCATCATGATTTGCTTTATTACATGGATACATATACACATCCAAACCTACGTATGCAATCCATAAACAGACACAAATACACACACACAAACAATGCAGCATACACACCCAAACATACACAAACATACATACAATTTACAGTCTCCTCGTATGCACTGACACACCTTAATTTTTGCCCGCGAACTTTCCTAAAAGGGTATTTATAGCGCGAAAATGCAGCCCCTGGCTTGATCGCGGAAAGACGAACTTCTCTGGCGCCGCAAAATCCTCAAACCTCGTATAAGTCACGTGAGGGAAGTTTCTGAGAGACAAGTCACACATGCTTAAGTTGGGGGCGTTTCTCGCTCTGACCCTTTTTTTCTCTTTCTCTCTGTTTATCTTAACTTTTCTCTCTTTCTCTATTTGTTTATCTTAGCTCTCTCTCTCTCTCTCTCTCTCTCTCTCTCTCTCTCTCTCTCTCTCTCTCTCTCTCTCTCTCTCTCTCTCTCTCTCTCTCTCTCTCTCTCTCTCTCTCTCTCTCTCTCTCTCTCTTCTCCTCTCTCTCTCTCTCTCTCTCTCTCTCTCTCTCTCTCTCTCTCTCTCTCTCTCTCTTCTCTCTCTCTCTTCTCTTTCTTCTTTTTTAATTCAATTTTACTTTTTCTCTGTTTTCTTTTCTCGTCTTTTCTCTCTATCTTTATGTGGATTTGTTTTTATATTTTTTTATCTAGCTATCTCTCTGCTTATATATATATATATATATATATATATATATATATATATATATATATATATATATATATATATATACAACACACACACACACACACACACACACACACACACACACACACACACACACACACACACACACACACACACACACACACACACACACACACACACACACACACACACACACACACACATATATATATATATATATATATATATATATATATATATATATAAATATATATATATATAAATATATATATATATAAATATATATATATATATATATATATATATTATATATATATATATATATTCTCTCTCTGTCTGTTTAGGTGTCTATATCTCTGTTCTTTTCCTAGTCATTTCTTGTATATAGACAGATAAATAAACAGAAAGACAGATAGACAAACAGTGAAACGGATGCATAGAGT
>NC_051398.1:15293868-15303868 GCF_015228065.2 Penaeus monodon | reverse complement strand
CCTACAATTTTGAATATCCACTCTTAATATTTTGACACCGATACATATGATGAATAAAATCAGTATGTATAACATAAGAACTCTTTGGATATTAAAGTATAAATATTCAAACAACAGTCACACCTGAGCGTCCCTCTGTAATTACTGAATCCCCGACGCCGAGCGAAGATGAGCGGGCAGGCAGGTCGTACGGTGGGATAGTGTTTGTAGTGCGTCTTGACCTCGTGAGGTGGGACTGAGGTCACGGGAGCAAACTCAGGTCAACCCCTTGTCCAGTTTGCCGGGGATGACTCACAACAGAGGAGGCGAACCGAGCATGAAATAACATCTAAACACTTGAGACACACTTGAGTTGTGACTCGCTGTATGTCTGCTCCTTGGGTGACGCTTTGCCTCGGGAGCTTTTGAGGCTGTGAGTTGTAACGAGAGGGATGCAAAGCGTGGAGTGTTTTGCATTCCGTTTGGAGTTTAATATATTACGAATGCCATAAACTCCTTTCCAGGCGAGAAGGAACTCGCGTGGTTGGGGAAAACAGGGCTGGCGTTGAGCGTCTGTAGGGAACTGGAGTTGAAGTATTAGCTTGGGAGGCAACGTGTCTTAAAAAGGTTGCTGCTAGGTGCAAAATAATAAGATTCTCTCTCTCTCTCTCTCTCTCTCTCTCTCTCTCTCTCTCTCTCTCCCCCCCATTTTCTTCCTCTTTCTCTTCTTTTCTTCCTTTGCCTTTTTCTTCCCTTTTCTCTCTCCTCCTCGTTCTGTCTTTTTCTTTCTTTCTGTCCTTTTCTTTCTTGCTGTCCTTTTCTTTCTATCTCTCCTTTTCCTTCTGTCTCTCCTTTTCCTTCTTTCTCTCCTGTTCCTTCTTTCTCTCCTTTTCTTTCTTTCTCTCCTTTTCTTTCTTTCTCTCCTTTTCTTTCTCTCCTTTTCTTTCTTTCTCTCCTTTTCTTTCTTTCTCTCCTTTTCTTTCTTTCTCTCCTTTTCTTTCTTTCTCTCCTTTTCTTTCTTTCTCTCCTTTTCTTTCTTTCTCTCCTTTTCTTTCTCTTCTCTCTCTCTCTCTCTCTCACTCTCTCTCTCTCTCTCCTCTCTCTCTCACTCTCACTCTCTCTCTCTCTCTCTCTCTCTCTCTCTCTCTCTCTCTCTCTTCTCTCTCTCTATCTCTATCTCTCTCTCTCACACATCTCCCTTCCACCTCTCTCCCTGTCTCTTCTGTCATGCCCCCCGCCCTCTGCCTACCTGCCTGCCTGTTTGTCTGACTTTTATGCACATTTAACATGCACGAAACTGTCCCTTCTCTCCCTCCTTGCAGCACGACCCGTCTCGCAGTCAGAATTATTATCAGGTGATTTCCCTGAAGTAATAGATTTGAAAGATCTTGGGATCCCGTCTGTCGTGTTCTCCATATACAATACATATCCATTTTTCTTCGCGGGGGGAAACACAGACGCTCTACACAACTTGCCGTGCACGAAAACACACAGTTCCCCGTAGATTTATGGGTCTGTACTTCCGCGCACGTTGAAGGCAGTAGTCTGGGGTTCGTTGGGGGTGGGTAGTGGGGGGGGGTATTTGTGGTGCTAGCGAGAACGTTTGTGGTTTGTTGTGTGTGTGTGTGTGTGTGTGTGTGTGTGTGTGTGTGTGTGTGTGTGTGTGTTTGTTTGTGTGTGAGAGAGAGAGAGAGAGAGAGAGAGAGAGAGAGAGAGAGAGAGAGAGAGAGAGAGAGAGAGAGAGAGAGAGAGAGAGAGAGAGAGAGAGATTTGGGAGTCCCAGTGAGACGCTGGTTTGGGAAGGGGGAGGCAGGGGGGGGGGGCATATGGAGACTTGGGTCGGAGGGGTTGGGGAGGAGGATTTGGGCGCATCGTGGGGTGCTTCGTCACTGACCCCGTTTGACCTGACCTCTCTCCCACCAGCTCGATCAATCACGCCTCGCCCTCCTGTTACCCTGTGCATGCTTGTCAACTCGAATGGGGCTATTTACGCCTCTACTCTGATTCCCTCGTGGGCCGATGTCATGCCGTCGCTTTGTATCATGCGCTATTGGGTGGAGCGATGACTCGATGTGTGCTGTTGACGTCTCTCTCGCTCTCTCTCTCTCTCTCTCTCTCGCTCTCTCTCTCTCTCTCTCTCTCTCTCTCTCTCTCTCTCGCTTTCTCTCTCTCTCTCCCACTCTCCCCCCCCCCCTCCCTCCTTCCCTTTCTCTCCCTCCCTCCCTCCCTTTCTCTCTCTCTCCCTCTCTCTCTCTCTCTCTCTCTCTCTCTCTCGTTCACCCGACCTACATTGCAAAGAGGGCCATCCAACACAGGCCCTTTTTCACACGTGACATTTATATATATACCCTTCTACTAGCAGTATCCCACTCAGTCCTCTCTTGACTTCTACGAGTCCCCCTTCCAGCTTGCGCGAATCTGGAATTTCCTTTTTTCTTCTTTTTTTTGAGTAGTAATGCAAATATCGCTCGCTACTGTCGTGGGTTGAGGACCTTGCAGAGGGTGAGAGCATGCTACATCTTTACCGTTTGATTGGGGGAGAGGGGAGGGGTAGGGGTGAGAGGGGGTTCGCTGTTTTCTCTTGCCTTCTTTTTTTTTCTTTCTTTCTTGTTGCTCACCTGCACGATCTCGGGGGAGTTTAGGTTTGGTCTTTGACATCCCTTGACCTGCCTTACATCGTCTATTCTTTTGCCAGCCACGCTCTCTCTCTCTGTCTCTCTCTCTCTCTCTCTCTCTCTCTCTCTCTCTCTCTCTCTCTCTCTCTCTCTCTCTCTCTCTCTCTCTCTCTCTCTCTCTCTCTGTGTATGTGTGTGTGTGTATACGTACAAATGTATGGGCACACATACACACACACACACACATGTGTGTGTGTGTGTGTGTGTGTGTGTGTGTGTGTGTGTGTGTGTGTGTGTGTGTGTGTGTGTGTGTGTGTGTGTGTGTGTGTGTGTGTGTGTGTGTGTGTGTGTGTGTGTGTGTGTATATGTATATGTATATGTATATGTATATGTATATGTATATGTATATGTACATACTATATACTAATATACAGATATTCTAGATGTTACATCCCTGTTTCTCCCGTGCTCCCTCCCTCTTTTCCTCCCTCCTTCCTCTCCCTCTCCTTTCAAAATAATAACGAGTTCACTAGATCAATACGCCCTTAATACCCCCTTTTTATGGCCAGGAAACAGCTACATGACCAATTCTCGATAAACTGCCGAATCGATAATCCCTGATAAACAGGTAAATTGGCCATCACTCGTGTAACTAGCGCGTCTCGGCCGTCCCATAAACAGGCGCCGAGCTCGTTCTAGGTTCTTCGGCCAGCTGGGTACGCGGGGCCGATAAACTGCTTAAGACTTGAGGCAGATTAACTAAGTGGTCTCGAGCTGGCTGCCTCCCTCCGCGTCTTTCGGTTGCAGGTGATATACATATTCATTAACTTGGAGGCTCCCGAGCATAACTTGGGGTATGCAGGTGTTTCGACTGGGGCTCGGGGTGGGCCTCTCTCCTCGCGTCTGGAGGGAAGAAGAAAAAATGGAAAAAGATAGTCTCAGAATATTTTTTCCTTGAAGGATATATGAAAACCGGCAGCTGAGGACATGGCATCAATTTTGGCCCGGGTTATATATGTATATATATATTTTTTATTCTGAAAGAAGGCAGAGAGGAGATAGAATAACGGGCGAAAAGCATTGCCGATGATAATGTTAATGGGTCATTTGGTACGAGTTCCTCCAAGCCGTTGGTTCGTCGCGCCGTCGTGTCGTTTTTCGAACTCGCCACGGAGATCATTATCAGGGCTTTCTCACCCTTTAATGACCTCGATAGGAGGAAAATAGGTCTACCCTTCGGTCCCCTTGTGACCTGAGCGCCTCTCGGACCTGTCGTGACGCTACAAGGAGTGAGTAATTACTTTTAAGACGGTCCGCAGTCAGTCATCTTAATTGCTACCCGGCAGCATTTTCGGCCATTCAGTTTCTTTTTTTCTTTCTCATTTTTCTCTCTTTCTCTTCTTCCGGCTCCCGTTTTCTCCACTCTTTCCCCTCTCCCTTACTGCCTGCGCCCCCTCCCCATTCCCTCCCAGCTTCGAGATAAATTCCGACCCGGCTGAACTCCTTTCCAACATCTTAGAAGGTTCCTAATTTTGCGTGATCGCCGATAGAGTTTTTACCGCAGCCCCGAAGATACCCATTTTCATCATTCCCAAATTGTTCTCAGACGTTTCATTAGTCTAATGCCCAAGTCTCTCTCTCTCTCTCTCTCTCTCTCTCTCTCTCTCTCTCTCTCTCTCTCTCTCTCTCTCTCTCTCTCTCTCTCTCTCTCTCTCTCTCTCTCTCTCTCTCTCAGCTGAAAAGAGTTGTTGTTTTAAAATAAAAAGCTAACACAACTGATACAGTCCCTGTCTTATTGGCTCGTCCCATTTTGAGTAGATTATTATTCTTTCTCGTATATCAGGTACTGAGGCACATTTTAAGGGAGGAGGGGATGAGAACGGAGGAGGAGGAGCAAGAGAAGGAGAAGGAGAAGGAGAAGGAGAAGGAGAAGGAGAAGGAGAAGGAGGGGAAGAGGAGGAGAAAAAGAAAAAGGAAATGAAGAGAAGGAGATGGGAAGGGGGAGAAGGGCACTAGAAAGGCTGCCCATATTTCAGGGCATGTCAAGGACATGGGGCATGCGCAAGGGAAATAATTGTTTAGCGATTTAATAGACTTCGTTGAAAACGAGAGAGGGAGGGGACAGGACAGGACAGGACAGGACAGGACAGGACAGGACAGGACAGGAGAGAAGGGAGGAGAGGCAAGGAGAGAGAGGGGGGTCGTGAAGAAGCAGAGCTCAGAAGGGAAGATGAAATCTTATCACTTGGTTGGAAGCAGCCGTGGGCGCCGGCGGGTGGTTGGGTGGGGGCACAAGGGCTTTGGAAGAAGCGAACTCGTGGTGGGTGGGGTGGGTCAAGGGGGTTTGGGGGGGCGTAGGAGAAGGTAGCCGAAGGTGGGTTGCAGACTAAATTTATTACGAAAGGGAGCACGAGGCTAAAATTTTTACTGTTCATGCTGGGAAGTCAGAATTTATCGGCGAAACGGATAGGGACACAATTTTTTTTTTTAAATCTTCGCCGTCGGGAGTCGCAGGAGGAGGGGCTGAGGGGGGAATTATGTAGAGAGGGGGGGTGGGGGAGGGGGTAGGGGGTGTGCGTTATCCTCTCCCACGTCGCCTTATCTCCGAACCAAATCTTAAAGCCATTTACGGGCCTTCCTGTGTCTGCGCCGAAACAGATAATCCAAATTGTATGAAAAACCTGTTCCTCTTATTTTTAATCTTTCCACTTTTTCCGGAAAAAAAAACAATTCGACTTCGAGGGATTAAATTTCCTTAATATATTTTATTTTTTTTTCTTTTGGCTGACTTCACCATCACCCACACTGCCACTGATCTTACTCTGAATTTTACGGTTCTTACGTTTTCTTAACTTTGGGGTTATGGGCTAAATGGGAGCAGGGCTACTTTCTCTTTCTCTCTCATTCTCTCTCTCTCTCTCTCATTCTCTCTGTCTGTCTCTCATTCTCTCTCATTCTCTCTCATTCTCTCTCTCTCTCTCTCTCTCTCTCTCTCACTCTCTCTCTCACTCTCTGTCTCTCACTCTCTGTCTCTCACTCTCTGTCTCTCACTCTGTCTCTCACTCTGTCTCTCACTCTCTCTCTCTCTCTCTCTCTCTCTCTCACGTTCTTTTCTCATCATTTTTTACCCTGACCCAAAATTCCACCCGTCTTGCTCCTAATTTTTTTCATCTCTTCCCTCCACTTCAGTGTCTGGCATTTTCTTTGTTTATTTTCCCCTCTTTGTGACACTGTCGTATTTATTTAAATTCCTATTTTTTGCTGATAAAAGCGGAAGACAAATTGGTAGTTGAATCTGTATTTTTTCTGAAAAAAGAAAAACAAAACAAAACAAAACAAAATACGTTTATGTTTACTACTTGAAGGGAGGGATGTCTGGAATAATTCGTATATATCGCCTTTCAGTCTGTCTGTCTGTCTTGTTTGTCTTGTCTGTCTGTCTGCCTGTCTGTCTTTCAAGGCGTTGTTAATTTCCTTAACAACCGACTCGGCGTCTCGCACCTCGATGCCATGTTTTTTTTCATCTTTTATTTTTTTCTTCTTAATCTCCCGTCCTCATCTTGGTTGACGCCCTCGTACAAGCGACCTGCTCCTGATATCCCATCTCTCCCTCTCTCTATCTTTTTTTTCTTTGTGTTCCTTCTGATCCTCGCTGTGCTTCGCTTGTTTACTTTGTTTGTCTGTCTGTCTGTCGCTGCCCCTTATCTCTCTTTCTCTTTTTCTATTTCTCCCTCGTCCCTTCCTCCTTTTTTCCTTCTTTTCATCCTTCCTTCTTTCCTTCCCATCCCGCTCCTTCCTCTATCTCTCCATGTGCTAACCCTTTCCCTCTCAGGCGCTGGCAGTTGGTTCCGTCTTTCAGCCTCGGGATCCTGAAACACTTTGAAAGCAGCCGAATCGCTTTCAGTCATTTCAATTCTCACACGCAGCATTTCACCCATTCTTCTCGCCTCCTTCTCTCCTCCCTCTCGCCACCACCACCCCTTTTCAGCGGCGCTCGCAGTCCCTCCCTCTTTTTCCCTCCTCTCCCCACCCCACCCTTTCCCTTCTCTTCCCCTTCTCATGCCTCGATACCCCCCTTCTCCTCCCCATCTTTTCATTCCTCTCTATGACACTACATCTCCGAAGCCTCTTTCTCTATCTTTCTCGTGTTATCCCACAGTAGGCTTGATTTTTTTTCCTTTTTTTCTCTCGGTGTATCCCCTTCCCTCTCCCCCTCCCCCTCTCCCATCTCATAGCTCTCTGTCTCCCTCCTCTCTTTCTTTCGCTACCTCTTCAACCATATTTTCTCTCTCTCTCTCCCTCCCTCCCTCTCTCCTTCTCTCTCTCCCTCTCTCCTCTCCCCCCCCTCTCTCTCTCCCTCTCTCTTTCTCAATCTCTTTCTCTCTCTCTCTGTTTCTTTCTTTCGTTCTTTCTTATTTCTTTTTCTCATCCTCACTTTTCTCTCTTTTTCTCCCGTTTTTCTCTCTTTGAAATGGTGGAAAGGGAGGAGGAGCTTAAGAGCAAAGAGCGACTGTCTATTATTATCCAGGGATTTTCTACGTCGCCGTCCCGCTTTGTTTGTTTTTATTATTTACTTATTTATTTATTTTATTTATTTATATTTATTATTATTATTTTTTTTTTGAGGGGATGGCATTTTTTGTGATTTCTCTTTATTGGTGTTGTTTGAGTGTTGGTATATGCGTTGTTATTGTTGTTCTTAGTGTTGTCATTTTTCTGTGATAATGATGTTATTAGGAATGGTTACAGTAATTAGCCCTGGTAGTATTGTTCTTGTGTTTTATGTGATTGTGATTGTTTTGATTATCCATCTTCCTATGGTAGAGTGTCATCGTCATCATCATCATCATCATCATCATCATCATCATCATCATCATCATCATCATCATCATCATCATCATCATCATCATCATCATCATCATCATCATCATCATCATCATCATCATCATCATCATCATGCACTCACACACGCACTCACACACTCTCACGCACTGCGGCACACGCACATACACACACACGCACTCACAGACACTCACGCACTCACACACACTCACGCATTCCGGCACACACACACACACACACACTCACGCACACATACGCACACGCCCATGAGTGACACAGGTCCCTCCGGGCGCGGGCGAGATTCGGTCTCCGTCGCCGTCCGTGATTTATGTGATGGCCACCGCAAAACCTCAGGCTCTTGCGAGGCCGTGGGGGGTGGGATGAGGGGGGTTGCCCTGTTTTTTTTTTTCGTTTTTTTTTATCCTTTTTTAATAGGGAGGGACTTTCGGTTTTGGTTGGGTGTGTTGGTTTTCGTGATTGTTGTTATCATTGTTATTTGTTATTATTTATTTTTTTTGTATTTTTTCTATTAATGTTATTATTATAGTTATTGTTAGTTATTATTATTACTATTATTATTGTTATTAACATTGTCATTACTATTATTATTATTATTATTATTATTATTATTATTATTATTATTATTATTATTATTATTATCATCATTATTATTAATATTGTTGTTGTTATTATTGTTATTATTGCTATTGTTATCATCATCATCATCATCATCATCATCATCATCATTTTTTTAATATTACTATTTTTATTTTTATAACTATCCCTGCTATTCTAAAGAAACGAGAAACGATCCCCCCCCCCCCGACGAGGCCGGCCTCCCGCGCAGCCTAGGAAGGTCAGCCGCCTATGAATGTTTTCCTCGGCTTTCCGCTCTCCCGAGTATCTTTACATGGCCATTAGGCGTGGACTGAACTGCGCGCGCCAGGCTTTTGTTTTTAGCTAGGCACCGTTGTCGAGTTTAATTGGCGGAGGCCTCGCTCATTACCGGACTATTATCTTTCCTTTGTTTTCCTTTCAATCTTTTTCACTGGGATGGGGGGGGGGGGGAGGAATCAGTTAGATAAATAGTCGGCGGGAACGAGGAGGCGCAGGGGGGGTTCGCACTGAAGCAGGGGGAGGGAAAGGAGGGGCGTGGTTGAACCCTTTTCTTTATTTTATTTTTATATAGATTTTCTTATTTTTTATATGTTTTTATTTATTAATTTTTTAATGTTTTTTTTTTTTTTTACCTTTTTCATACTTACGATACGTATTTGTATACTTAAATACACTCACGTGCACGTTTACACGCACATGCATACGCGTATACGATAATGCGGAATTTGTTTAGTTACGGTTTATTTTTTTTTTCTATTCTCTGGCCGCACACTTTGGACTTTCGTCTCTTCTCCTTTTCTTCTCGCTTCTCCTTCTTATTTTGTGTTCTCTACATTTTCACTTCGTTTTTTCTCTCGTCTCCTCCGTATCCTCTAATCTCCTCCTTTTTCATGTCCTCTCTTATCCCCCTTTCTCGTCCTCTCCTCTTTTCTCCTCCATTGCCCTCTCGGCTTCCCTCCTTCCCCTCACCTCATTTTTTACTCGTGTTTCATCGTATTCTCCCTTGCTTGCCCTCTCCTCCTCCCTCCTTCTTGTCCTCTCCTTCCTCTCACCTCATTTTTCCCCATGTCTCCTTTTATTCTCCCTTCCTTGTCCTCTCCTTTCCCTCCTCTCCTTCTCCTTCCTCTCTCCTCACTTTTCCCCGTGTCTCCTCTTATTCTTCCCTTTCTCGTCCTCTCCTCCTCTCCTCCTTGTCCCTTTTCCTTCTCCTTCCCGGTATCGACGGGGATGTGACGTAACAGCTGAGTCTAGGCTTCCTTTAGGGTTCTGGCGGACGTTTCCTCGGTCGTTCTTTTAGGTTTTAGGTGTCGTGCCTGGCGAGGAGGAGGAGCCGGGGGGAGGGGGAGATGGAGGGGAAGGGGGGTGGGGATGGGGAGGAGGGGAAGTGGAATGGGAAAGGGGAGGAGGGGAAGGGGGAGGTGAGGGGGAATGGGGAGGGGGTGGTGAGGAAGAATGGCGGGAAGGGGGAAGTTGAAGAGTGGGAGGAGGAGGGGAGGGAGGGGGGGAAGGGAATGGGGAGGGGGAGAAGGAGGCACAGGCACAGGGGGACGGAGGGATAAGATAAGGGGTGATGAGGTGAGAGAGGAGAGATAATAAGGTGAAGAAAAGATAGCATTGAGAGAGAGAGAGAGAGAGAGAGAGAGAGAGAGAGAGAGAGAGAGAGAGAGAGAGAGAGAGAGAGAGAGAGAGAGGGGGGGGGGAGAGAGAGGGGGGGAGAGGAGTGTGTGTGTCCATTGTCAGCATTTCCTCTCATAAATCCTCCTAGGTTAACCAGCCATCCTTCCATTCCTCTTCCCCTCCTTCCCTCCTGTCCCCCTTGCCCTCCCCTCCTTTGGCCCCCTCCCCCCCTCCTTTGGCCCCCTCCCCCCCTCCATTCAGTGGTCTCGCCCCGCTCCCCCGTGGCCATAACACCGCAGGGTCAGTCTCTTTATTTTACTCGCTATCGG
>NC_051398.1:15263868-15281368 GCF_015228065.2 Penaeus monodon | reverse complement strand
TAGAGAAAACGCATTAGGAGCGGGTGCGGCAGAGAGGCGAAGCGACATGCATAGCGGCCCGTGCATTGTCTGCAACCAGCAGCACGTAGCATTCTGTCCGATACGGTTGTCATGCACGAGCGACCTTGAGAGAAAGGCTTTTGTTTGATTTACTGGCGTCGAGGAAGCTGTTTGAATAGATGATGCCTTGGCGGCCTCTGTGGCGGCCGATATTGTTTTTGGATGCATCGGGGTTTGTGTGCATGCATGTGTGTGTGTGTGTGTGTGTGTGTGTGTGTGTGTGTGTGTGTGTGTGTGTGTGTGTGTGTGTGTGTGTGTGTGTGTGTGTGTGTGTGTGTGTGTGTGTGTGTGTGTTGTGTGTGTTTATATGTGTATGTGTGTGTGAGTGGGTTAATGCATTCATTTATATATAGGAATGTACTAATACTTGTATATAAGACATTAACCATTGCATTTATGCATAGGCCTATATGTAACGTGCGCATTCTACATACACGGTGAATGAATGCAAGAGTGGAATGGAGGTATGTTTAGTATGTATGCCATCTACATCTATACATCCTAGTATGCAAGTATGTAAGGCACGAGGTATGTTTAGTATGTATGCCATCTACATCTATACATCCTAGTATGCAAGTATGTAAGGCACTGTTAGTTACACCTCAGGCATCATCCTCTGTCGCGCCGTATGTAAAATGAGCGGAAACCTGTAATTTGTGTGTCGTAAATTGGCGTGTTTCCTGTTACCCATCGCTGTACCCCCCCCCCTCCTCCTTCCCCTCTTTCGCCATCATTTATGCCCACTTTGGTTTGGTATGGGGCCTACCCACCCCCACCCCCTCCCCCACCCCTACTCTCATTCCTTAACTTTTAACAGGTCTGTTTTTTCCGTTTCTTTACTTTTCTTTTTTCTGTCTTATCTTCTCTTTTTTTTTCTTTCTCTCTTCTACTTTTTACTCTTTTTACTTTATCTTTGGGATTTTCTTTGTTTTTTCTTCTCTTCTTCCCTTCTATTTGTGCTCTTTTCTGCTTTTCCTCTTTACCTCTCTGTGTTTGTTTCCCCGCCTGTCATCGAGCTGTCCTTTCCCTTTCACATTTATTGCCTCGATTGCATTTTCCCGCCCCTGTTTTCGCCGCCGCGTCGCTCGTAGAAAGTTGTCGAATTGGTATGGGAGGAGGAGGAGGAGGAGGAGGAGGGGGAGGGGGAGGGGGAGGGGAGGAGGAGGGGGAGGGGGTGGGGGGCAGGTAGAGCGGAGGGTACCAAGGGAAGAGGAGAGGGAACTTAGGGGGGATGTGAGGGTACCAATAGACAGGGGGAGGGGGACGATACCCAGGGGAGGATAAGAAGGTATAAGGGAAATTGGGGAGGGGAAGGGTACCAGGGAGGGGGAGGAGGATTGGAGGGGTACTAAGGGAAATGGGGAGGGGGAGGGTATCCGGGTTAAGGAGAAGGAGGAGGGTATCATATAGGCAGTTATTCCTTCTCTCCCTCCCTCCCCCCTCCCTGTGTCCATCCTTCGTATCATTCTACCATGAAGCGAAAATCAAGGTATTTGTTCTCGGCGACCAATCACAGGCCGCTGCGTCGCATCTCCCGATTGTTCGGTTTCATCTGTGGTACTCTGTCGCTTTTTTGTGTGTGTCTGTTTGTTTGTTGCTATTGTTGTGTGTTCCCACGAGTCGGTTACAAGTATTATTGTCGATGCATGATTGTATTGGTCGTTTTCTTGTAGGGGGTGGGGTTAGGGGTGGGGTTGAGTCATTTTATTACTCGGAGTAGAATTTCCTTTGATTTACCGACACCCTCTTCCTTCCTCTTTTGTCCAGTCACGTTGGGGCGCATTGTATTAGGTGTGTCTACCGTTCTTGCAAGTGTTGGTATTACGTCGCTAAAATAGCGATGATTTCTGACACTTTGTCTTCCTATTGTTAATATTTATTTATGCGCCGTTCCGCCCGGCTTCCCTCTCCCCTCTCCCCCTCCAGCCAATCACAAATGCCCTCAAATTGCGTAGATTTAATGATTGCCCGAAATTTTCCCGCGCTGCCAGGCCAAACGGATCCGTTCTCGAGCACAAGTTCTCATTGGCTGTTATCTGCATATCAAAGGCATATGATTTGCTCGTCATTCAAGCACGGCAATTCAATTACTGTGTCCATAAATAATCATGAAATGCATTATCATTTTAGCATATGTGAAGATTTTAATGAGGAAACCTTTGTCACGGCGGGTTTGTTGGCAGGAAATCAAATAGAATGTCGGATTCTTTTTTTTCCGAAAAGCGAAATTCATGACGAAACGCCGCTAGTCCATCACGGTTTCCATGAGTTTGATAAACATAAATTTTGATTGATTTATGAATCCGTTTTCAGGGAATGGCCGGGGATTTTATGCGCATATGATACCAATTTATTTTTGATGCTTTTGTCATCATTATTTCAGAATTCTCGGTATTTTGTGCAGTTTATGCGTGCGTATTTCTTGATATTTGCTTTCGGACAAATGTGTTTTTCTATAAATAACGGGCCGATTTTATGAAACGTTAATTCGTGTTTTGTTCACTTTTTTACGAACATTATTACCAGATTTCTTGATTTATGATGCTCTATTTTGGATGGCCAGTTCGTTATTATTTTCCTTTTTTCATCCCATGTAATTTCACGCTCCGTGGATTCACAGCTGATGAATATTACTTTACTTTTTGAGTTGTTGTTTTCTCTATTCTCTATTCTCTCTCTCTCTCTCTCTCTCTCTCTCTCTCTCTCTCTCTCTCTCTCTCTCTCTCTCTCTCTCTCTCTCTCTCTCTCTCTCTCTCTCTCTCTTTCTCTTTCTCTTTCTTTCTCTCTTCTCTCTCCCTCTCTGTCTCTCCTCTCTCCTTCTCTGTCTCACCTCTCTCTTTCTCTCTTTTATCGCAGTTACGGACGCAACGAGAAACATGCTAATAAACATAGAATGTAAATATAAAAAGTAAAAAAGTGAGAGAAAAAAAAACGTTAATTCCAGTCCGAGAAAGACGATAACAAGCAATTTAAAAGAAAAAAAGATCCCCCCCCCCGCTCAAAAAAGGTACGTTAATAGGAATACATGAAAACAGAAGCTACAGATGAGCGTATAGAAAGTGCATCGTCATCTTGCCACAGATCAAAAAGTCTCGATGATGAAAAGGGGGTGGAGTGGGAAGGGAGGGGGGGGAGGGGAGCAATTAGCGCAACATCCGATAGTCGTTTGCTAATCACAGACCATTTTTTTTTTTTTTTTTTTTTTTTTTTGGGGGGGGGGGGTTAAAATGCTTTCACATAATCTATAGGGGGAGGGGGAGTTGGGGGGGTAAGTCGGGTAACTGGAAGGGGTGGGTGGTGGGGGAAATGTGGGATGGGGAGGGGGGAGGGGGGGAGGGATTAGACTCATTTCGCCACAAGGAATCGCTTCCAATCTAATCGAGACTTTTTTTTTATCGCCTGCAATTAAGTTTATATTTACGCTTGGCGATTGCATGCGTGGCTGGGAAGGGGTAAGAAGGGAGGGGGGGGGGAGTGGAGGGGAAAGGGGGGAGAGTGGAAGGGGAGGGGAAGGGAGGGTAAAGGTGGTGTGAATATGTTGAAGAAGGAAGTGGGAAGGAAAAAAATGGTAAAAGAGAGAGAGAGAGAGAGAGAGAGAGAGAGAGAGAGAGAGAGAGAGAGAGAGAGAGAGAGAGAGAGAGGGGAGAAAAGGGAAAAGTAGTAGTTAAAAAGAACGACAGCAGTGGCGGATAGAGAAAGAAGAGAAGGAAGAGAGAAGGAAAAATTAAGAAGGGGAGGAGTATGCTTAAAAAAAATGTTTATTGAAGGAGGGGGAAAAGGGATCAGTAAGCAGTACAAAAAAAAAATGTACCGGTAGTGGAAGAGGAGGGAAAAACAAAAAAGAAATAAATAAGATGAGAACAAGGAATTAGAAAATAAATCTAGAACAAAGGCAAAGAAAATTGCATTCAGAACAGGAGGGAGAAAAGGCTTCTCAAAAAAAGAAAAGGAAAAGGGGAGAGAGACATAGAGGGGGACACACGGGAAGAAAATAGATAAAAAAGGAAATATATGGAAATAGGGAAAAGGGGGGGGCATAGATCAATGTAAAAGTGAAAAAGAGGGGAAAAAATACAAGGAGAAAAACATAATTAAAAAAACAAACATTATATATGAGAGAGAGAGAGAGAGAGAGAGAGAGAGAGAGAGAGAGAGAGAGAGAGAGAGAGAGAGAGAGAGAGAGAGAGAGAGAGAGAGAGCGAGAGAGGGAGCGAGAGCGAGAGCGTCGAGGAGCGTGGATGAGCGAGGAGAGGGGAGAGAAAGGAAGGGAGAGACGAGGGGTCAGCCCAGCGTGAATCGGGAGAGGAGATTGGAGAGGGGGCAGCGAAGGGGGAACAAGAAAGGGCAGCTAATAGGTTTTGTTTGAGGGACAGAGCGGATTCTGTTGATTCTTCGATTACCATTTTATTTACCTTTGCGTCTTTTTTTCACTTCATTGTACTAAAAGACGACTTGGATGTAATTAACTCATGCATATCTTATGGGCGATGGTAATAGCTCCCATATATTTGTGATGATTGGACACGATTGCCTTTATTATTATTATTATTATTATTATTATTATTATTATTGTTATTATTATTATTATTATTATTATTATTATTATTATTACTATTATTATTACTATTATTATTATTACTATTATTATTATTATTATTATTATCATTATTGTTGTGTGTGTGTGTGTGTGTGTGTGTGTGTGTGTGTGTGTGTGTGTGTGTGTGTGTGTGTGTGTGTGTGTGTGTGAGAGAGAGAGAGAGAGAGAGAGAGAGAGAATTTGGTGATTGGCATTTGGAAGAGGAATTAGATCTTGATGGAATATCCTGAAATATAAAGATAAAAAAATATTTCTTCGATACACGTGTTTAAATGGACGGAGGTGTAGACTCGTGCAAGAGTCGGACGAGCTTTTCCCTTGTACAGCAATTCACAGAAATATATTCTCGCAATCCAGAATTACAGAAAGTAAACATGTGTGTCACGGTACAAAAACAACAACAAAAGAGAACACTCGTGCCTAGGTGTACAGAAATCCAAACTATCTATGTAAATAAACAAATACACACGTCGCGCAGCTACAGCAGAAACGCGCACACATAGAAAGCGCACACGTACACACAGACAGCGCACACGTACACACTGACAATGCACACGTACAGCTCACACGAACACACAGACAGCTCATACGCACACAGAGACAGCGCACACGTACACACACAAAGCGCACACGTACACACACAAAGCGCACACGTACACACACAAAGCGCACACGTACACAGGAAAGTACACAGGCTCGGCAGACACAGATCGAGCGGTCCCCGGACCCTTGGCTTTCTTCCCATGGGCGCCGGGAGTAGGTTGCCGTAATACCCTTAGCGACGAGTCTCTTGGAATGTAAATATTTAGATACATCTTAATAGTTCGAGCAAGCACTACAGCTTTTCCGGTGCTTGGCTGTGATTGGCTGTTGGGGCCGAGGCGGTTGGGTGGATTTGGCGCCGTTTTTTTTTTTTTTTTTTTTTTGCCGAGGTGTTCGTTGCGCGTGGCTTCGATTTTGGATTTTGAATGTTGCCTCCCCCCCTTGCTTTTTCTTTTAGATTGATGTTTTCTTTGTTCTTATTGTTTGGAGTTTTTGTTTTTCTTGTTCTTCTGTTTCAAATATACTCCTTTTTGCATTTTTTCGCCTTTTATTCTCTTTCGCCTTGTTCCTCTTTTCCTCTCTCCCTCTCCTCCTCCCCTCCTTTCCTCGCCCTCTTCCTTCCCTCCCGTCCTCTTTCCTCTGCTGCCTCTCCTCCCTCTTCTCCATCTTCGTTGTCCTTCACCCCTCCCTCTCCTCCCTCTTCTCCATCTTCGTTGTCCTTCACCCCTCCCTCTCCTCCCTCTTCTCCTTCCCCTCCCCCTCCTCCTTCTTCCCCGCCGTCCTTTATCCTTCTCCAAACTTTGTTTCCTTTCCATTTACTCTCCTCCTACCATTTTATTGTCTGGTCTTTGTCTTCTCTCCATCTTCTCTATCTTTTTGTATTTTTCTTTGGCTGATTTTTTTTCATAGACTTACCACCATCTCCACGCAGCCTGCTTTTCCTTTCCTTTTCCTATTCCCCTTTCATTCGTCTTTTTCCTCTCCCCTTCCCCCTTTCCTTGTTTCTTGGTCTTTCCCCTTTACCCACACTCTCAGTCCTTCCTTTTCCCCTTCCCCATTCTCTTTCTGCTTACCCTTACACCTCTCTCTCTTTCCCCTCACTTCAGATCCACTCCCTCGCCTCCCTCTCCTCCATTCCCCTCGACTCCCTCCCCTCACTCCTGTCCTCTCTCCTCTCTCTCTGTCTTCTCGCTTCCCCTCTCTCCTCTTCCTCCCCTCACCTCTCTTTCTCTCCTCTCCGCTATCATCTCTTCCCCTTTCCCCTACCCTCTCCTCTAACCCCTCTCCCCTCATCCCCTTCCCCAACCCTCTCCCCTCATCCTCTTTCCCCAACCCCTTCCCCAACCCCCTCCCCTCTCGAGGAAACAAATAAGACGCGTCATTATTTCTCCGTCACTTTCGTAGCGGCTTCTCAATTCCCTCGTAAGGTGTGACGCGCAGTCCATCTTCTCCCGGAATGCGCCTCTTCCCTGCCTCGTTTCGGGTCTAACGTGTTTTCTTCATTTTGCCGTTTTCAGTTTTTTTCTCTCTCTCTCTTTTTTTGAGATTTGAGTTTGTGGTAGGGTAGTTTTGAAGTTTATTTCCTTTATTTTTTTGTTATTTTATTATTATTATTATTTTTTTTTAGATGTTAGCTTAGTTTATTTAGGTTTGTAGTTTTTTTTTTAATATATATTTTTCATTTGTTTTGGATTTTGTAGGTAATTTGGAACAGTCTTTCTTTTTTATTTATTTATTTATCTATTTATTTATTTATTATCATTTTTATTTTTTATTTATTTTTTTTTACTTGAGTTTATTTATTGCCCCCCGGGTTAAGGAAACTGGGTATTGAGTAAAAAAGGAAGAAGGGAAGTTGTGGTAAAGGGTTGTGGGGTTTGTGGTGGTGGGGGGGGGTAGAGGGGGGGGATAGTAGAGTTGCATGTGTTCTCCATTAACGTGACGTAACGCAACATTTTCTCCTCTTCTGCAGCCACGTCACCGACACCGCATCGCGGGTGAGTTACTGCCATTAACTTACGTACGCCCCCCCCCCCCGTGTGACGCTGGGGGGACCTCGAGAAGGCTTCAGTCAGAAAGGGCGAGGATTGCTTGGTATGTCGATGGGACTTCGCTCTTAAGGGCGATGATGTCCGTTTGCATTTCTGTGTTTTTCCTTTTGTTGTTGTTGTTGTTTTCCGCACTTATTCTCGGCTTCCTTTTCTTTTCTCGCTTCTTTACTCTGGCGTTGTTTGTGTGTTGTAGTCTCCGTCTTTATTTTTTTGCCCTCTCTCTCTTTCTCTGCCTTTTTCAGTCGCTGTGTGTCTCTTCGTTTGTTCATTCTCTCTCTCTCTCTCTCTCTCTCTCTCTCTCTCTCTCTCTCCTCTCTCTCTCTCTCTCTCTCTCTCTCTCTCTCTCTCTCTCTCTCTCTCTCTCTCTCTCTTTCTCTCTCTCTCTCTCTCTGTCTCTCTCTCTTTCTCTCTCTCTATCCCCCTCCATAGCTTCTGCTTCTGTCCTTTCTGTAATCGAATTCTTGGATAATGGCCATATAAAAATGGTTAACTAGGGCTATTGTCATCTTTTGAAAGAACTTCGATGCGCTGGGAGGGTTATCGGGGGAGGGGGCAAGGGGGGGGTGGGGTGCAGGACGAAAAAGGGGGAGGTTCCATCTTCTTGTCCTCCCTCTCCCCCCCCCCCCTCCACTCCATTCCTTTTCATTTCCCGCCTTTCCTCCTTTTTCACCCCATGCCCTTGTACCCCTTTTCCTCGCCTTCCCCTTCCCCTTGCCTTTCGCCTCCCCTACCCTTCTTACTCGTACGCTCCCCAGTTCCTTGTTCGCCACTTCCCATACCCCCTTTCCTCCCCCTCTACCCCCCTCCCCTCGGACCATTACTCTTCCCTCCCCCTTCCCCCCTCCCTTACCTTTCGTCCCTGTACCCCATTTATTTCTCCCCTTCCCTTACCTCCCTCCCTCCCCACTACCTCCTCTCTCCCCTCCTCCCCCTCTCCCCTACCTCCCCCCTCTCCCCTATTCCTTCCTCTCCCCTACCTCCTTCCTCTCCCCTATCTCCTCCCTCCCCTACCTCCTTCCCTCTCCCCTACCTCCTCCCCTACCTCCTATCCTCTCCCCTACCTCCTCCCCTCTCCCCTCTCCCCTACCTCCCCCCTCTCCTCTATTCCTTCCCTCTCCCCTACCCTGCCCTGCCCTGCCCTGCCCGCTGCTGGTCTTACGAACGGGGGTAATACACCATTTACCTTTGAATGACAAATTCGACGGGAATTATTGTCCGCGCGCCTCCCTTCTGTGCCCCTCGACGACGCTCCCTCCGGCCGCGAAAAAAGGGCGCCGCGAAATGAGCTCGCTGTGACCCGTGTGAAGGAGCCCCGGGCGTGATAAATACCTTCGGATGGAGATGGAGGGGAGGGGGAGGGGGAGGGAGAGGGAGGGGAAGGGAAAGGGGAGGGGGAGGGAAAGGGAAAGGGGAGGGGGAGGGAAAGGGGAAGGGGGAGGGAAAGGGGAAGGGGGAGGAAAAGGAGGAAGGGGAAGGGAGGAGGAGGAACAGGAGGAAAAATGAAGAAGGGAAGAAATGAAGGTGATGTGGTGGTGGTGATGATCAAGATGAACTATATGTTGGAGATTATTTATAAGAGAGAACCCGGCTAAGAAGCAAAATTAAATTTAAAGTAAATTCAAATAGAGAGAGAAAAAATAAAACGAAGCTTAAGAAGTTTTAAAAATATAAACAAAGGCCCCAATAACGTGAAAGAATAAGTTTTTGGAGACGAAGACAATACACAGCGAGACGGGGACGAACAAGGAATCGGCAACAATCAAAAGAAATAAAGTAAGAGGAGAGAGGAAAAGAATTTAGGAATGAGAGACGAAGGTGATAAAAGGCGATAGGTGTGACGTCAGGAGAGTGAGCCTCGAGTGATTGAGAAATTATAAAGGAGAGGGAGAGGGAGGGGTAGGGGAAGGGGGAAAGGTGGAGGGGGAGAGGGAGGGAAGGATGGAGAATGAGAAAAGGAAAGAAGGAAAATGAAAGGAAGGAGGGAAGAAAAAAAGAGAACAAGAAAAGAAAGATTAAGAGAGAGAGAGAGAGAGAGAGAGAGAGAGAGAGAGAGAGAGAGAGAGAGAGAGAGAGAGAGAGAGAGAGAGAGAGAGAGAGAGAGAGGAGAGAGAGAGAGAGAGGGAATGAGTGAGTCTTACGGGTTAGTTAATGAGAGGTCTCTTTTCAGCTGTTATTTAAGAGGCGTTTCAAAGGCGTAGTTCCCTCGTTGCGTTGTTGCCGCGACTGACTTGGTGATGAGATTTTTTTTTTCTTTTTTTTTTGGGGGGGGGAGGTGGATTTTGGCTGGTGCGTTTGTTTCCTCTATTTGTTTGGTTTTGTTTTTATTTTTATTTGATTTATTCATTTATCTATATCTTCGTGTGTTTGTTTATTAATGTACATCTTCATTTGTTTATTCATTTACATCTCCATCTGTTGGTTTATTTGATCGTTTGCATATTAATTTTCTGTTTGTTTGGTTGTTTATTTATCTTATTTATTCATCCGTTCGTATACTTCATTCTATATTTGGCTGATGCTTCTATATTTCAGGATAAATATTCCGAGCGTATCGATGATTAAAAATGATAATGCGAATTCCCAAAGGATCTTGAGTAATGCCACAGATGAGAAAATGCAAAAAAAAAAATATCCAGTGCATTTTAATCATGCTGATAATGCTAAGAGAAAGAGAAAATACCAAATAAGGGCGTAATTGGGAGGACGATGAAGAAACCGCAGGAATGCAGGTAACCCCGAGCGGACCCGATATGCAACGAATGCAATGAACTCGCCGCGGTGAATGCAACAGCGGTTCTCGTGGGCGGGGCGTGGGCGAGGGAGGAACAATGGGCGTGAGCTGAATGGGTGGGCGGCTTCTGCGGTGGGAAGGGGGGTGGGGGGCTGGGAGGCAGGTGGTGGCGTGGGTGTTGGGTGTGGATATGGCTGAGGAGAAAAGACATAAAAAAAAGTGGATATTTGATACGGTGTCTCCTAAAGGCTTCAAACTCCGGCGCGGGAGGGGGGTGGGGGCTCATGGGAGGGGGGAGAGGGGCATGGAAGGGGGGGAGGAGGCGACGCTGGCTTATTGTATAGCGCGACCGGTAATTTGGGGGGGGAGGGAGGGGGGTGAGAGGGAGAAGGAGAAAGAGAGATAAAGAGGGGCAGGGAGTGAGAGAGGGGGGGGGAGCCTGTTTAACTCGGGTGATTTTTTTCTATTTTTTTTTCCCTTCGTCTTCTGGCTAACATATCCTTCCACTTATTTTATTTTTCACACACACGCACGCACATGTAGTGTGTGTGTGTGTGTGTGTGTGTGTGTGTGTGTGTGTGTGTGTGTGTGTGTGTGTGTGTGTGTGTGTGTATGTATGTATGTTTGTATGTTTTTATGTGTATGTGTGCTCGTGAGTCTGTGTACGTGTGCTTAAATCTATGTGTATCTATAAACACATGCAAATTCAATCACACTGGATTTTCGGATATTTGCTTTGTCTGATGAGCAACCCTCATAAATTATATATATATATATATATATATATATATATATATATATATATATATATATATATATATATATATATATAATATATAATATAATATATATATATATATATACATATACATATATATATATATATATATATATATATATATATATACATATATATACATACATATATATACATACACATACATATATATGTATACATATATCAACACGCGCGCACACGCACACGCACACGCACACGCACACGCACGCACGCACGCACGCACGCACGCACGCACGCACGCACGCACGCACGCACGCACGCACGCACGCGCACACACACACACACACACACACACACACACACACACACACACACACACACACACACACACACACACACACACACACACACACACTAACACACTAACACTAACACTAACACTAACACTAACACTAACACACTCACACTCACACTCACACTCACACTTACACTTATATGTGTGTGTGTGTGTGTGTGTGTGTGGTGTGTGTGTGTGTGTGTGTGTGTGTGTGTGTGTGTGTGTGTGTGTGTGTGTGTGTGTGTGAATATATGTGTAGAATAATATAAGTATATATATGCATATATATACATACATATACATATACATATATACATATATATACATATATATGTATATATATATATAATATATAGATAGATATATATATATGTACATATATATGTATATATATACATATTATAATTTATATATACATATATATATATATATATATATATATAGTACATATATAGTGTGTGTGTGTGTGTGGGGTGTGTGTGTGTGTGTGTGGGTGGTGTGTGTGTGGTGTGTGTGGTATATATAGGATATATATATATATATATATATATGATATATATAATATATATTATAGTAATAATATCCACACACAAACAAACACACACACACACACACACACAGACACACACATATATAATATAATATAGATATAATATATATATAATATATATTATATATATATATGTATATATAATATAATATATATAATATAATATATATAATATATATAATATAATATAATATATATATATATATATATATATATATATATAATATATATATATATATATATATATATATATATATATAACATATATATACATATATAACACACAATACATGAAATTCTGTTTACATTAATTTATTCCTCCGTCCTTCCCAAGGTGTTGTGGAGACGCGTTCCCGGTGTGACTGTTTCAAACCACAGGTGATGGTGAGGTGGGGAGGGGAGGACAGGGACAGGGGGGAGGGGGTTAAAGTGGCCTCGTTGCCCTTAAGGGTCATGGGGGCGAGAAGATAGGGTGGTGGAGAGTGGGGGGGAGCAAGGGAGGAAGGGAGGGAGGGAGGGGAGAAGGAGCACGGGAGGGGGATGCTCGGGTGGGCTGGGAGGGGTGAAGGTTGTGTGGGTTGGGGGGGAGGGGAGCAAGGGACTGAGGATGGTGTATAGACCTGAGGCTGATGGAGGAGGGAGGTATGGTTGGGATTTTTAGGGGGGAAGGGGGTTTTGGAAAAAAAAAAAAAAAAAAAAAAAAAAAAAGGGGGGGGGGGGCGATAGGAGGAGGGGGAGGAGGAAGGAGGGAAGGGGGGAAGGAGGAAAAGGAAGGGGGGGAAGGGGGGGGAAAAAGGGGGGGGAAATGGAAAGGAGGGAGGGGGGGAAAAGGGGGGGAAATGAAAGGGGGGGGGGAGGAGGGGAAGGAGGAGGAAAAAAAAAAAGGGGGGGGGTAGGAGGGGGGGGGAGGAAGGGAGGAGGGGGGGGTAGAGGAGAAGAATGAAAAAATAAAAAAAAAAAAAAAGGGGGGGGAGAAGAGGGACAAAACAAGGGGAAAAGAAAAGGATGGGGGTGGGGGAGTAGAAGGGGGGTCAAAAAAATAAAGGGGGGGAGGGGGGAGGAGAAAAAGGGCCAAGGAGTGTAAAGAAGACGATAAAGAAGAGGGGGGGGGGAAGAAAAAAAAAAAAAGGGGGGGGGGGGGGAAGAAGAGAGAAAACTATCAAAAAAACAGAAGCGTAGCCCAGAGGGAAAAAAAAAAAAAGACTGTCGGGTGAGGGTTTTGGGAAAACCCAAAATAGAGATGTAGAGGAAAAGGGAAAAAAGGGGGGGGGGGAAAGGGGAGGAGGGAGGAGGAGGAGGGAGGAGGAGGAGGAGGGGAGGAGGAGGAGGGAGGAGGAGGAAGGGGGGGGAAAAGAGGAGGGGGGGGGGAAGAAAAAAAAGGGGGCGGGGGGGGGGGGGCAAAAAAAAGGGAGAGGCCGGGGCGCGGGGCGGAGGAGGAAGGGGGAAGAAAAGGGGGGAGGGGGGGGGGGGGGGGGGGGAAAAAAAAAAAAATTTTTAAAAAAAAAATTTAGGGGGGAGGGGGCGCGGTTTTTTGTTTAGGGGGGTTTGGGGGGGGGGGTTTTTTTGTGGGGGGGGGGAATTGGGGGGAGTGGGGGGGGGGTGGGAGGGGGAGGGGGGTGGGGAGGGGGAAAGGGGGATTTGGGGGAAGGGGGGAGTGGGGAAAAAAAGGGGGGGGGGGGGGGGGGGGAAAAGGGGGGGGGCGGCGATTTTAAAAAGGGGGGGGGGGGAGGAGGCAAAAAAGGGGGGGGGGGGGGGGGGGGGGGGTTTTTAAGGGAAGGTGGGGAGGGGGGGGGGTTTTTAAAAAAAAAAAAAAAAAAAGGGGGGGGGGGGTGGGGAAGGGGGGGACGTGGGGGGGGGGGGGCGGTAGGTAGGGGGGGGGGGGGAAAACAAAAAAAAAGGAGGAAAGGGTAAAGGAAGACTGGGGGTGGGGGGGGGGGACAGGAAAATGCTGGGGGGAGAAAAAAAAAAGGGAATTTTAGGGGGAAGAGGGAGGCCAGGGGCGAGGAGGGGAAAAAAGGGTGGGGAGGGGGGGGGGGGGGGGGGAGGAGGGAGGAGGAAGGGGGGGGAAAGGGGAGGGGAGGAGAGGGAGGGAGGGGAGGTTTTGGGGAGAGGGAGGGGAAAAAGAAAAGGGGGAAAGTAAAGGGGGGAGGGGGGGGGGGGAAAAGGAGGAGGGGAAGGGAGGAGGGTTTAGGGAGGGGGAGAGGGGGAAAGGGAGGAGGGGGGAGGGGGGGGGGAGGGGTGGGAAAAAATAGAAGTTAAAAGGGGGAAGGGGGTTTTTAAAAGGAGGGCGTGGGGGAAAAAGGAAAAAGTGAGAAGAAGGGAGAAAGGGGAAGGAGGGAGGGAAAGGGGGGGAAAGAAAGAGGGGAAGAGGGGGAGAGGGAGAGGGGAGAAAAAAGAAGGAAAAAGCAGGGAGGGGGAAAAAAAAAGGGGGAAAAAAAAAAGGGGGGGGGGGAAAAGAAAGAGGAGAAAAAAAGAGAAAAAAAGGGGGGGGGGAGGAAAAAAAGGGGGGGAAAGAAAATAAAAAGGGGAGCAAAAAGAAGGAGAGAGAAGGAAAGAGCGAAAAAAAAAAAAAGAAGGGAGGAGAAAAGGAAAAAGGGGGAGAGGGGAGGGGTTAGGAGAGGAGAGGAGGGGGGGAGGAAGAGAGAGGGGGGGAGAGAGAGAGAGGGGGGAAGAGGAGAGAGAGAGGAGAGGGGAGAAAGGCAAATTTTTCCCTTCCCTGTTTTCTTTCTCTCTCTTTTTTTTCCTTATTTTTGCATTTTTGCTATCTCTCCGGCATCTTCGTTGCCACTCCCCCTTTTCCCGGGGTTTTTTTTTTTTTTTTTTTTTCTCAGCGTAGAATTGTCATTTTTTTTCCCCTTCCGTGTGATCGCAAATACTCTCTAATCCTTCGCATTCTTATCTCTCCCCATTCCCCGTCTACTGCTTTTCGTTCAACTTTAATTCTCACTCTTCCCCCCCCCCCCTTCCAACCGCCCTCTCTCTCTCTCCTTCCTCTCTTCATCCTACGCACCTCCTCTCGCCCTCTCTTTCTATCTCCTTTCTTCTATCTTTGCCCCTTTCCCCCCTTTCTTCATCTCATCTCTTATCCTTTCTCCTCTCTTCTCCCCTCATCTATCCCATCCCTTCTCCTTTCCCCTCTCCCCACACCTCCTTTTCTCCCTTCCCCTCTCCTTATCTCTCCCTTCCCCTCTCCTCATCTCTCCCTTCCCCTCTCCTCATTTCTCTCTTCCCCTCTCCTTATCTCTCCCTTCCCCCCTATCCCCTTTCCCCTCCCCCCCCCCTTATCTCTCCCTCCCTCTCTTTATCTCTCCCTTCCCCTCTCCTCATCTCTCCCTTCCCCTCTCATCTTTCCCTTCCCCTTCTCTTCCCTTTTTCCCCTTCCCCCTTTATCTCTCCCTTCCCCCTCCTCATTTCCTTCCCCCCTCTCCCATCCCACCCCTCTAACTTTTTTCAGTGTTTTCCTTTTTCCGGGTATTTTCCTTATTACCCACACTCCAGCTGCTGCACCGGATCGTGTTTTTTTTACGTATATTCTACTAAATAAATGCGATCCCCCCCCCCCTCCTTTTTTCTTGTCTAGTGTTCTCTCTTTCCGGTCAAAGTCCTAACGATTTGGGCTTCGCTCTCTTTTTTGTTTTTTTTTGTTTAGCATTTTTCATTTTCTTTTTAAATTTTTATGGTCTTTATTACGTATAAAAAAAATACAGATAGACAAGTGCATACAATACACAAACATACTTTCATAGTTCATACATACACGCACACGCATACGCGCTTATAGACACACACACACACACACACACACACACACACACACACACACACACACACAAAACACACACACACACACACACACACACACACACACACCGCATTCCCATTCCTCCCTCTCGAGAGCTCCATTGTATTCCCTCTTTGTGCTTGACCTCAATAACATGCAAAGAACACCGGTGGATCCGTTGCGTGTGTGATTCCAGCTGGCGAGCGGAAGCGGAGGCCTAGTCCCTCTGGCCGGCGTACACTCATACGTACATGCGTCTATATGCTCGTGTGAAATCATGAGGAGATAGTATGTATACAAAAAGATAAACGAGCGGAGGATTTTCTTTCATTCCTTTCTTTCTGATTGTTTTTGTCTCTGTTTCTCGGTCTGTTTGTCTCTCTCTCTCTCTCTCTCTCTCTCTCTCTCTCTCTCTCTCTCTCTCTCTCTCTCTCTCTCTCTCTTTTCTCGTCTGTTTGTCTCTCTCTCTCTCTCTCTCTCTCTCTCTCTCTCTCTCTCTCTCTCTCTCCCCTCCCCCTCCCTCCCTCCCTCCCTCCACCCTCTCCCTCTCTCCCTCCCTTATACCCTTTTCCGCTTTTCCCCGCTCCCTCTCCCTCTTCCTCTCTGCTCCTCCCTCTCCCACTCTCCTTCCCCCCCTCCCTCCCTCCCTCCCTCCCTCCCTTCCCTCCCCCACCCCATTCCTCCGCGCATTTAAACATTCCTCAATGTCCAGACAACACGACTTGATTAATCACCGAGGCACAGACGCCGAAAAATGCATCATCTTATCAAAGCGGAAGTAAAGAAAAAAAAAAGACCTTTATTGTACACACAACGTTTTCCATCTGACTTTCCGTTAATTTCCCAAAAGGCCTTGCTGTGACGGAGGGGTGGGGAAGGGAGGGGGGAGAAAAAAAAGGATAATAGCTAGCCTTACAGTTTCTCTTCACAGACGAAATGCAAGACGGTGGAAAAGAGTCGACTTCTTCGCGATGGAAAAATGATGGAATACCTGAATGAGGATGAGCGGAGGAGGGCAGGGAGAGGGAGAGGGAGAGGAGGGGGAGAGGGAGAGGGAGAGGAGGGGGAGAGAAGAGGGAAAGGAGGGAGAGAGGTCAGAGAGAGTGGGGAGGGAGAGGACAAGGGGGGTCAGGGAGAGGGCGAGGGGAAGGAGGTCAGGGAGAGGGCGAGGGCAAGGGCAAGGGGAGGGGGAGGAAGAACCGGACAGACGGATAGGCAAAGAGAGAGAGAGACGGAGGGAGGGAGAGAAGAGGGAGGGAGAGGAGAGAGAGGAAGGGAGGGGAGGGAGGGAGAGGAAGGGAGGGAGGGAGGGAGAGAGAGGGAGGGAGGAGAGAGAGAGAGAGAGGGAGGGAGAGAGAGAGAGGGGAGGGAGGGGAGGGAGGGGAGGAGGAGGGAGGGAGAGAGAGAGAGAGAGAGAGAGAGAAGGGGGGTGAAATAAACTCTTCTAACACCGTTTTGCTTTGCACGTGTTCTCTCTTGGCAAAAATTGATTCGGATCTGGCGGTGGAGTTCGCAGCTCATCGTGCAGCTCACAACCAGATCCGGGAAGCTTTATCCCTCCGCACCCAGGGATTTCGCCCTCCAATCCGCCCTCCCTCCCCCCCCCCGCCTTCTGATTATCCAATCAAATTACTCGTCTTTTTGGTCTAGATAATTCTACAGCAAATAACTTGATAGGGAAGAATACCGCGCCAATATTTGGAGAAAGCTTTCTTTTTTATTTTAGGAATCACAATTTACCAGCTTTAGTTTTCTGCGAAATGTAATTGGACCTCCTGACTTGCTTTCGTTGCAAAATGGGGGGGGGGGAGGGAGGGAGAGAGAGAGAGAGAGAGAGAGAGAGAGAGAGAGAGAGAGAGAGAGAGAGAGAGAGAGAGAGAGAGAGAGAGAGAGAGAGAGAGGCGTGGCAGAAAGAGGAAAGGAAAAAGGAAAAGGAGAGAGAAAGGGGAGAAGGAGAAAGAGAAGGAAGCAGATGGGGCAGGGGGGAGAGGCAGGAAGATGAAAGGAAAGAAACAATACGAGGAGAGAAGAGAAGAGAAAAGAGAGGACAAGAAAAAAGAGAAGGAAAGAAAACTGCGCAGGCGACATGACAGCAGGTAACCACAGACAGA
>NC_051398.1:15251368-15258868 GCF_015228065.2 Penaeus monodon | reverse complement strand
ACAGACAGACAGACAGACAGACAGACAGACAGACAGACAGACAGACAGACAGACAGACAGACAGACAGACAGACTGACAGACAAACAGACAGACATATCTGAACACAGACGAGGCAGATATTTCCCCCCCTACTCCTCCCCGTTAGCTTACCCCCCCTCCCTCCTTCCCCCCCTTTCCTCCCTTTCACCTATCTCCTCCCCGTTAGCTTACCCCCCTCCCTCTCTCTCTCTCTCCCTTTCCTCCCTCCTTCCCCCTCCCCCATTTCCCCTCCCCTTCCTCCTTCCCTCCCTCTTCCCCCCTCCCCCCCCTCCACCGAGTCCGTGGTGCGCCTCATTCCGCCATAGAGCAAAATTCCGCGGGCGTGTGAGCCCTCATCGTTTCGGATCACCGCCGGGTTCGGGGTTCATGAGTTATCTGGAGGTAAATCCCCATTAATTAATTTTGTTCGCGTGGAAAGCATTTATTCCTTAATTTTGCCGTGTGTCGGTTATGCGCGCGTGAATTGGCTGACGGAATTTGATTTCCATTTTTTTAAAAATAGGAGTGAATATTTTGCGACTGTGTTGAAATAATAAAGGTAGTGGTAAATTAAACAGAGTTGGTGTGTGTGTGTGTATGTATATATATATATATATATATATATATATATATATATATATGTATATATATATATATATATATATATATATATGTATATATATATATATATTATATAAATGTGTGTGCGTGCGTGCGTGCGTGCGTGTGTGCGCGTGTGTGTGTGTAAATGTATTCATATTTTTCTTACCTTACATTATTACCAATTTTGTGTTCCATCTTGCTTTCCTTCCTGATTTTCCTTGTTTTTCGTATCCTTTTTTTTTTCTCTTGTTCGCCTCGCCCATCTTCGTCGGCGTTTTATATTACGGTCGCGTTGCACATCAGCCGTAATCAGAAATATTACTTTTCCTTCAGCATTTCACGAAAGAGAAAATAATCCTCCGTCAAGCCGGACATATCGCTAAAAATATCTCGGAACTTTTTCGTTCTTCGTCCAGTCCAGTCTCCCCCTCCCCCCTCCCCCTCCCCCTTTTCTCCTTTTCATGTCCTTCCTTCGCTTCTTCCAACCTCCCCCCCCCCACCTCTATTGTCCACACCTTAGATTTCTTTCATTTTTCTTTTTCTTTAACCTTTTTTCCGTTTTTTTTTTCTTATTAGTATTTTGCGACTCCACCGTGTCCTTCTTCCTTCTCTCTTCTCCCTCGTTCTCTCTCTCTTTTCTTCTCTTCCCTCACATGCTCCTCTTCTCATGTCCCTCTTTCTCTCATCCCCCACAATCCCCCTTCCTCCCTCTCTCCCTTCTCCCTCCCTCCCCCCCCCCTCCACCTCCCTCTCCCCTTCCCCCTCCCTCCCTCCACTCCAACCTTCACTCCCTCCCTAAACCTTCCCTCCCTCCACTCCACCTTCCCTCCCCCTCCCCCTCCCCCTCCCTCCCTCCACCTTCCCTCCCCCCTCCCCCCTCCACTCCCCCTGCCCCTCCCTCCGGCTTCCCCCATCCCCGCCGTGTTCACCCCCGCGGGCGGTGGCTAATGACATCGCGCCGCCGCCTTTTGTGGAGGCGCAGAGTGATTGGGACTGATCGGCCGCCCATGCGGATGTGGGTGTGAGTGCGCGTGTGTGTTGGTGTGTGTGTGTGGGGGGGGGGTGCGTGGGTTGCGGGGGAATGTGTGTGTGTGTGTGTGTGTGTGTGTGTGTGTGTGTGTGTGTGTGTGTGTGTGTGTGTGTGTGTGTGTGTGTGTGTGTGTGTGTGTGTGTGAATGAGTAAGTGAGTGAGTGAGTGTGTGTGAGAGAGAGAGAGAGAGGGAGAGGGAGAGGGGGAGGGAGAGAGAGAGAGAGACGGAGGGAGGGAGGGAAGTGAGGGAGGGAGAGGGGCGTGGCGGGGGGAGTCTGCGCGCGCGTCCGTGTCTAAGTCGTGACGTCTTATCTGTGTCGGTTGTTGTGTGTGTCCTGTGTGTCGGGGAAAGTCGATGGTATTAGGGATAGATGCGGGTGCCAGGTATTGTAGCTGGTATTAGGGGCGCTCTCTTGATTGAGGAGAGGGGGGGGGGAGAAAAGGGCCGAAGAGAAGATGGGGGAGGGGGAGGAGAAGGGAGGGAGGGAGGGGGGAGTAGGGTGTGAGAGAGAAGAAGGGAGGGAGGGGGGAGTAGGGTGTGAGAGAGAAGAAGGGAGGGAGGGGGGAGTAGGGTGTGAGAGAGAGAAGAGGGGAGGTAGGGAGAGGGAAGGAGGGAGGGAGAGGGAAGAAGGGAGGGAGAGGGAGGGAGGGATGGAGGGGGCAGGGAGGGAGATACTGAAAAGGAGAAAAGAAAAGAGGGGGAGATACTAGCGGAGAAAAAGGAAGAAGGGAGAAGCTGGAATGCGAAAAGAAAGAGGGAGGTGTGGAAATATAGAAATAGAGAGAGGGTAAAGCTAGAAAAAAGGTGATGCTGGCAAACAAAGAAAAAGAGATACTGGAAGAGGAAGAGAAGAATCTGCAGGAGAGGAGAATATGCGAAAAAGAAAAGTGAGGTTAAGCGAAAAGAAAAGAAAAAGACAGAGGGATAGAAGAGAACCGAAGAAGGAGATGCTCAAAAAAGTAAAGAAAAATTAAAGAGAAAAAAAAAGGAGATAGTTTAAATCCAAAAAAAAGAGTTAAGCAAAAAAAAAAAAGACAGAAGAAGAAAAGAGAGCGAAGAAGAGATAAAGGAGAAATAAGAAAAAAAAAATAAACAAAAACAAAAAAGACAGATAAAACGAGAGAAAAGAGATAAAACGAGAGAAAGAAAGATAAAACGAGAGAAAGAAAGAGATAAAACGAGAGAAAGAGAGATAAAGCGAGAGAAAGAAAGCGGTAGAGCAGATGGAAACGAAAGTAGAGCGGAGCAAAGAGGTCGGCGTGATAGCTTGGTAGGAGGTCGAGGGAGGGACGAAAGGGGGGGAGGTAGGATCGAGGTGTTGGGGAGGGAGGGGCGAGGGGGGGAGGAGGGAGGGGCGAGGGGGGAAGGAGGGGCGAGGGAGGGAGGGAGGGAGGGGCGAGGAAGGGAGGGAGGGGGAGCAGAGGGAGGGATTGAAGGAGGGAGCGGAGGGAAGGGGAGTCGTGATGGAGGCATTGCGTGCGGAGAGGCGGAGGTCGAATCGCTACTGGAGTTAAGTCTTTTTGGGAAAGGCTGATGGAGGCGGAGGAAGAGGGTGATATAGGGGGAGATGGATGGGGGGAGAGGAAGGGAGGGAGAGAGAAGGGAAGAGAGGGATGGGTGATGGAAAGGTTAGGGGGAACACACATATTCATACACATACACGTACGTACACACATACACATACATACACACACACACACACACACATACATACATACATACACACACACATACATACATACACACACACACACACACACACACACACACACACACACACACACACACACACGGAGAGAGAGAGAGAGAGAGAGAGAGAGAGAGAGAGAGAGAGAGAGAGAGAGAGAGAGAGAGAGAGAGAGAGATAATTAATGGGTAAATGAATAAATGAATGAGTTTGACCAGTGGCTAAGTGAAGGTGAATCAAACAACAAATAAACAAAAAAAAAATATATATATATCCAGACAACAACAACAACAAAAAAAGAACGAAAGTAAAGATAAATAAATAGAGAAAGAGAGATCGGAAAAAAAAGAAAAAGATTTGAAGAGAAGCAAAGGCTCGGGAAAGTCGAAGGGCGTGCACGCGGAAGACAGCGAGAGCACAAGTAGTCCCAGAAGAAAGAGAATTCTCGGAAGCAGACATCTGACAGCTTCTGGTGTGAATCATGGCAAAAGGAGCTTCTTCAAGTCTCCTTGACGCGAACAAGGTTACGAAACGGGGGACGGAGGGGAGGTGAAAAATTGAGATAGATATAGAGACGGGGGCAGAGACAGAGACCGGGATAGAATTAGAGATAGATATAAGGATAAAGATAGAGATAGAGTTAGCTATAGAGTTAGATATAGAGAAAGAGACAGAGGTATAAAGAGGAAGTGAGGGAGACATAAATTTGGCAGAGTGAATGAGTGAGTGAGTGAGTGTGAATGACTAAGTGATTTACAGTTACAGTCAGACAGAGGCAGAGGTAAGCAGATGGCAGACAGCCAAATTGATGATGGATACATAGGAGAGAGAGAGAGAGAGAGAGAGAGAGAGAGAGAGAGAGAGAGAGAGAGAGAGAGAGAGAGAGAGAGAGAGAGAGAGAGAGAGAGGGGGGGGGGTACACCCACACGACCACCAAACCCATAAAAGCTTCTACTCCCAAATAAATTTTAATACACTTAACATACACCAATTTTTAATTAGTCCCCAACCCCCCTTTACTTTTTTTTATAAATATAATCTCACTCAAGAGGAGAATCGCTAATGACCCTGCCATCATTATAAAACTAATATGAATAAACCTTAGGATGATTATACAGCATTATGCAAAAGAGAGCAACCCCCTGACCCCCCCCCACACCAACCCCATCCCCAACCTCCTACCCTCTATTCCCTATCCCCTTCCCCTTCCCCTTCCTCCTCCCTCAACCTCAACCTTAACCCCCAACTCCTCTACCCCAACCCTTTCCCTCAACCCCTGCTTCCTACCCCAACCCCTTCTCCCTACCCAACCCCTGCTTCCTACCCCAACCCTTTCCCTCAACCCCTGCTTCCTACCCCAACCCCTTCTCCCTACCCCAACCCCTGCTTCCTACCACCAACCCCTGCTTCCTACCTCAACCCCTTCTCCCTACCACCAACCCCAACCTCAACCCCGCCCCTCTCCCCCCCACCCCTTCAACCCCCACGGCCCTGGCGAAGACCCAATTCGGTAATGGAACAAAGGTATCCATCCCTCTATGTAGATTAGGACGAGCAAGGATGTTGTTAGGAGGTGGTAGGCCTTACCCCTTACCTCCCCCTCCCCCTCTCCGTGATGCTAAGGGGGGAGGGGGCTATTCCATCACTTTCTCGTGACGCGATTCCCAGCAGGGGAAGAAGTGGGGGGGAGGGGCGAAAGAGGAGTTGGCAAGGGGAAGGGGGAGATGGCAAGAGGTTGGGGGTAGGGGGGAGAATGGAGGAAGAGTGATTGGGGAGGAAGAGCGAAGATGAGCGTGGAGAATTTATGTGTACAGGCATATATTAAGGATGGTTAGTATGTGTTTGTTTGTTTGTGTTTGTGTTTGCGTTTTTTCGTGGAAGGGATAGGAAGAGAGACGGCAGAAAACCGAATCAGCGAAAAAGCGAAGAGTGAAAGAGCGAGAGAGCAAAAGAACGAATAAGCGAAAGAGCGATAGCAAGAGAGCGAGAAAGCGAAACAGTAAGAGAGCGAAATCAAAAGAGCTAGCGAGCAAAAGAACAAGAGAGCAAAGAGCGAAAGCGAGAGAGCGAAAGAGCGAATAAGCGAAAGAGCAAAGAGCGAAAGAGCAGCCTCGTGCTCTCTCTCTCTCTCTCTCTCTCCCTCCGTAATTACGGGCGGCCACGCGATAAAGACGGCCGTTGGCAACCCATCGGCCTGGTAATTGTGATTAACAAAGAACCCCAAACTTTTGTGATAGTTCGGGCTAGACTAGGAATAGTTCATCGATTCCATCTTGTAATCGTTCCTATCCCTTTTCCTCTATCCCCCCTCCCCCTCCCCCCACGCCGCCCTTGGTCCCTGATCTCGGGTCTTGTGTTATTAATATAGTTGTTGTTCTGGTGATGGTGTGGGAGTGTTGGCGCTGCTGGTCTTGTGCTTGTGTGTTTTTGGTGCTGTTGTTATAATAATGGTAATTATAATCATTATTATCGGTATTATTATTATTATTATTATTATTATTATTATTATTATTATTATTATTATTATTGTTATTATCATGGTTGTTGTTATTGTTACGATTATTAATATTATCATTTTAGAATTACCAATGTCCCCCTCCTTTCCTTCCTCCCTCCTTCCCTCCACCTTCTGCCCTCCTCCGCGCCCTTCCCCCTCCCCCATACCCCCCACTTCTAAATCCCCCTCTCCAGTGTGGCCGCCTCCCATATCCCTTAATTTGATGTCTGGGATGCTGGTGATTAATCCAGATTACGGGCGATTAATATAATTGCTGTACTGCCATGCTTATTGGTCTCATTAGGTGCGGGATGGCGATGTTTGTTCCAGGCGCCCGCACGCCCGCACGCCCGCGCAGGATGATTAGGGGCGGCAGATGTCCTCGGAGGTTGTGGGTTGGTAGAAGGGGGGGGGAGTGGTGAGAGTGTGGAGGAGTGGAAGAGAGTGGATCGGTGGATGGGAGTGGGAAGCTTTGGTGGATGGGTTGGTGGGAGTGTGGATATTTGGGAGGGAGGAGTGGATAGGTGGATGGGAGGAGTGGACAGGAGTGTGGAGAAGTGGAATGGAGTGTGGAAGCTTTGGTGGAGAGGTGGGTAAGAGTGTGGAGGAAGCAGTTGGGAGAAGTGGAAGTTGTTGTGAACTCGGGATGGTATCATTTTTCTCTCTACGTTCGGTGTGTATAAGGGAATGGAAAAAGAGGGAAAAAAATATGCAAATTGAGGATAGACTGATGTTGATACCGCCGCGCTGTTCAACAATTGCAAAGTTTTGTTAGCAGCGTCAGAATGGCTCTGTCATTTGTAAAGAATTTAGTTTATGGGCCAAAATTTGCCTGTTGTCTAGTCGCATGGGGTCTGTTTTTCCCCGCTATTCTGTTCATTACCGGATTTCCCAAATGTTGACGTCTTCATTCCTCCTCTTGCAAGCGAAGCGAAAGACATCCAGTCGCGGTGGAGACGTTGATATCCCCCCTCCCCCCTCCTGCGCCTTTTCCCTCTTTGTTTCTATTTCCTCTTTGTTGCTTTGCGCATTGTTCCTTCGTATCGTGTTTTGCAACCTCTCGGTCAGGCGGACGCGCCCCTCCCTATCGGAAATCGATATCTATAGACACTCATAGGTGCCTTCTCTGTCAAGCAGCCGTCAATCATTCGGGTCAGTTTCCACCGGGGAGGAAAAAAGGGTGTTAAGTCGCGATCGATTTTCCCGTTGTTGTTGTTGTTGTTGGCTGTGCTTGAGGCAGTCGGATAAACACTGCGTTGCCAAGCACGCGAGAGGGAACTTGAAAGGTGTTATTTTTGACGCCGGCGTTGCATGCAATACGCTCTATGCAATGATTGTTGATCTTAGATGAAAGGGACGTTTCCGCTATTTTGGACTTTTTTTTTTAGATTTCGTTTGAGGCGGACTTTTGATATCAAAGGAGTTGTGTAAAGTTTATAAAAAAGATGAATATGTGATTGCATTGTACCCCGTCCTCTGCAGGGAGAAAAGTTCGTTTTTCTTTTAGCTGTTTTTGAAGTGACCAGGTATTGACGAAAATCGCCAAGCATGGCGGGGGAGGGAGAGGGGGGGTGAACACGAATCTAGGCAGGTAAAAGGTGTATTTTGCTTTGCTGTAATCTTTTCGTTATGTCTTCCCCAAGAGAAGGTGTACGTTACGAAA
>NC_051398.1:15246368-15248868 GCF_015228065.2 Penaeus monodon | reverse complement strand
AGATGAGGGGGGAGAGGCAGAAAGGAAAGAGAGAGAGAGAGAAAGAGAGAGGGGTGGGGAAGAGAGAGAGAGGAAAGGGAGAGAGAGAGGGCGAGATGGGGGCGGAGAGAGAGGGGGAGGGAGGGGGAAGAGAGATAGAGAGAAAGAGATGGGAATGCGGGTATTTATCTTTGTTTTCATTTTTTTTTCTCTTTCGTTCCTTCTCATCTTCTTTTATCTCCTGCAGCTGACTGGCGTCTGGCACTGCGATACCGTATTTTATTTATTGTTATTTTCTTTCCTCTCTTAGATCTTCTAGAAGCTCTGGGATGGTGTGGCAAAAAAAAAAAAAAAAAAAAATATCATGAGATAAATACGTAAATTCAAATATAGCTAAAATAATTAATTTTCGGCGCCATCTTGGACCCTTTTTCGTCCTGATTGGTAATTAAGCTTTGTAGCAGGTTATCATGAACTTCGATATCAATCATCGGGAATTAAAAAGGGCGATTTGGGTTTAATTCGGCTCGTAGATTGAGTGTCGAGCGCCATGGTTTATCGGCAGAGACACTCGTTCATCTGCGGAACCACTTAGCCCTAACGACCTTAACGAGCAGAAGAACAACCAAACTGCTCGAGAACTTTGGTCGTTTGTGTTATCTTAGCGATTATTAAACCACTCCTCATGGGCTGTCGGCCGGCTAAAAGGCACCATTTGACTGCAACTCCTCCTTTCGAGATGGAAATCTGGATCTTATTAACGATCAGAGAGGCGAGCCAAATATGTTCGTCCCCTTCCCCCCTCCTCCCCCTAACTCCCTCCCCCCTTACCCCCATTCTGCCCTTGCCATGTGTGAGTTCGTTGAAAGCCCGTCTTTGTTGTGGCGGGAACCGAGACGAGACCCCTTAAATAGCGTTCTCTCTCTCTCTCTCTCTCTCTCTCTCTCTCTCTCTCTCTCTCTCTCTCTCTCTCTCTCTCTCTCTCTCTCTCTCTCTCTCTCTCTCTCTCTCTCTCTCTCTCTCTCTCTCTCTCTCTCTCTCTCTCTGGCGTCACATGCCTGCCCCGCCGGTCCTTCACTGGCCGGGGCGACGCGCGACGCCGTCTCTCCCTGAGCGATCTCTAATCAGACGGGCGAGACGCTTGACGGATTGGGAGATTGGGCGGCGCTTCGGGGGAGAGGTGATACGTCTTGGGAGGCGGAGCGACCGCTTTTGTTGGCGGTGGGGCCGGCGCTCCGTCCCCGCGGCCCTCCTTGCGTGGTATGAATGCCCCCCGCATCCTTCTTCTTGGGTTCTCTCTTCCTTCCTTCCTTTTTTTTCTCTTCCTTGTCTTTCTTCCTTGCTCCGGAATCTGCTTTTCATTTTTTCTCCCTTTTCTTCTCCCCCCTCATACCCCTCTTCCTTATCCTCATCCTTCCTCTCGTTCTTGTTCTTGTTCTTGTTCGGTTTCTTTCTGTTCCCGCTCCTCCCACTCGTTCTTCTCTTTCTTTTCTCTATCTGCCTGTTTCTCCTCCCGTCTTTACCCCTCATCCTCCCTTCTATCCCCTCTCCTCACTCTCTCCCAACCTCATCCTTTCCCCCTCTCCCCCCATCACCTGCTTCTCTCCATTCCCCCAACCTCTTCCCCTCTCCCTTCTTTCCAACTCTCCACCAACCTCTTCCCTTCCCCCTCACCCCCATCCCCAACTCTCCACTCTCCCCAACCTCTTCCCTTCCTCACAATCTGCTCTTCCCCCTCCCCTTACTCTTCCTTTCCCTTCCTCATCTCCTGCTCCTCACCCCCCCCCCTCCCCCAACGTCTTCCTATCCCTTCCTCATCCCCTGCTCTTGCTTACTCACCCCCCCCCTCCATCCCCTACCCTTTCCTCTCACCCGCATCCCCAACCCCCCCCCCACTCTCCCCCTTCTCCCTCCCCAACCCAGAGACACTGTGCCGTGATTTCTGCTTGGTCGCTGTGGTCTGGTCGCAGTCGCTTGTGGGTGGTCGCTGGCGGGCTGTTTCGGGCCGTTGCAAGCATGTGGCACGCAATTGCTCAACCTTACGTTGATGAATCACTCTTTTTTCAATGAGTGATGAGAAGGATTAAACTTGTTCAGAGTTAAAGATCCTAGATTTATATATTCGTGTCGTGATGTAGTGTGGGAGAGAGGTTTGTATTTTTTATAAGACGTGTTTTACATGCAGTGATGTGGTTCAGGGAATGCTTTTATATTGTGTCTATGAAAAGAAAAACAAAACGAAACTGAAGGATGTAGTTATATTGTGTTTACTATTTTTAATATACATCACGTCGATTGACAGATAATTTTTGAACTTGTTAAACTAATATATTTTTCTTTTATTTTGCAGAATTCCTTTTTAACGCCCAGATAAGGTAAGAGACATGTCTTATTATTATTATTTTTTTGTCAGTTGTGTCAAAGACTTAAGTGTATAAAAATAATGACAGAAATGGAAGAAGGTTTAAACCCAAATTGAATACATCAGGATTGCTTGCACAAAAAAAGGTTTGTTTATATA
>NC_051398.1:15236368-15238868 GCF_015228065.2 Penaeus monodon | reverse complement strand
TCTGCCGTGATTGCCTCCCGCACAGAGAGGCTTTGGCGCGGGTTGGCTGGCAATCTCGGCGATGCTCCGAGACAAAGGTGTTGTGGCGGGTCAAGGTCGAGGTGGCGTGTCGCGAGGTCGAGGCTGAGGCGGGGGGGGGGAGGGGGAGAATGGATGGTGGGGGTGGGAGGTTCGGTGAGGATGGATGGTGGGGGCGGAAGGGGGTGAGGATGGATGGAGGGGGGTGAGGGTGTTGGGGGTGGAGGGGGGAGTGTGGATGGCGGGGGGCCGAGAGTGGGGGGGTGAGGGTGGATGGGGGGCGGGAGAGGGGTGTGGATGGCGGGGCTTCTTTTTGCTTTTGATTTCTGCTTTTGTCTGGTTCTTTGTTGTTGTTTTTTCTTTCTCTTAGATCTGCAGTTTCCTTGTGCTGACTGTGTTTCTCTGTCTGGCTCCCTCCTCTTTCCTTCTTTCTTCCTTCCCTTTTCTCTTCCCTTTTCTTTCTCCCACCCGAGTCCCCTTTCGCCCCTCCTTTCCTCCCCTTTCCCTTCTCCTCCCGCCATTTCCACCCTCCCTATCTCCCTATCCTCCTTCCCCTTTTCCTCCCTCCTTACCCTCCCTCCTTACCCTCCCTCCTTACCCTCCCTCCTTACCCTCCCTCCCTCACGCACTCATCAAGTTCCATTTTTTCCCCGGGACTTTTTTTTTTTCTTTTCTTTTTCTCTCTTTTCCTTTTTTCGTTTATTTACATTCCCCGCACACCAAAGGGATTCCCTCTCCCCGTTAATGGCTGTCGAAAGAGTCCATAACAAAATCCCTTGATATTAGGAACAGCGTGGGGCAAGGGGGGAGGGGTAGGTAGGCCACGAGTGGTATAGGTAGGCAGGAAAGGGGAGAGGGTATGAGGGAAGGGTGATATGGGCGGTGTGGGGGGGGGGGAGGGAGGAGGGGGAAGTAAAGAGGGTATTGAAGGTAGATATACTTCTCCCTTTTCCCCTCATCATCCCCCTCCCCCTCCCTCAGCCGTATCTCTCACCTCCCCTTCCCTCCCTTCCCCCCCTCCTCCCTCAACACCCGCGCATCAACTACTGGTTACTCTTTATTATAGTAATTTAGTGGTGCTTACGCGAGTGGGGGAAACCACGTCCAGCTAATATTATTCACTGAGCGTTCGTACGGCCGGGTGGTTATTACGGTTTGTAATTGGGGGAGGGGGAGGGGGAGAAAAGGGGTGGGGAAGGGGAAGAGGTGGGGAGAGGGAAGAGGGGGGTAAGGGGGAGGGAAAGGAGATGGTGAATGGGGGGGGGAAAGGGAGGAGAGAAACGAGATGGGGGATAGGGGGAAAAATGGGTGGAGGGAGATAGAGGAGGTGAGAGAGCGGAGGGGAAGGGGAAGGTCTGATGGGGGAGAAGGGGGAGGAGTGGGGGGGAGGGTAAAAAGGAAGGGAGCGGATGGTATAGATTTTTTCCTTTCGCTTCCGTTGCTTAACGATGGTTCGGTAAGTGATTTCGGCCATGGGGGAGGGGGGGGGGGAATTTTATCTGAAGGGGAGGATTAGTTTATTTATTTATATATTTATTTGATCGTGAATTGTACTCGTATCCTTTGGTATTTCTTCTGTTTCGTTTTCCTGTCGGTATTTTACGAAATAGGTCGTACATTAAAAGCTAATTGGCATCTGAGCATGTGAGAGTATAATATATCTTTATCGCTGAGCAATACAGAATTCTTTAATGTTTATTGATGTTTTAATCATATAAAAATTAAGTTTATTCATGTATCACTTCCTTTATTAACATACGTTGCATTGTTAACATACATTACAGTTAATTGGCCTGCTCGGTGCATGTGGCAGTGTGATAAATTCTCATCACTGAACTGCACTTTGTAAAAACTAATTCATGAATTCTTTAATGTCTATTGATGTTTTAATCGGATGTAAGTTGTGTTTGTTCATGCGTCATTTCTTTTGTTAGCTGTTTATCTACCTGCCCGTGGGTTAATCGTGCACACAGCCCATCGATCACTCAACTACCGACGTCATTCCTCTGCGCGAACACTTTGGAGTCAAGCCGTTTGTCTCAGCATGAGCTGTGCACACTCCTTAATTGTCTCTCTTTATGCCGTTCTTCCTTCCACTCTCCCCCTCCCCTCCTTTCCCCCTCCTTTGCTCCTCCTTTTCCCCTCCCCTTCCCTCCCCTCACCCCACTTCTTAATCACCCTTGCTAAAGCATGCTCCTTTATCACCCTCTTTAATCACCCCTTGCTAATCACCCTGCCAACTCTCGGCGGAGGTGGTGTCAGAAGACGGAGTCACACGCGCACGCACGCACGCGCACACACACACACACACACACACACACACACACACACACACACACACACACACACACACACACACACACACACACACACACACACAAACTCTCTCTCTCTCTCTCTCTCTCTCTCTCTCTCTCTCTCTCTCTCTCTCTCTCTCTCTCTCTCTCTCTCTCTCTCTCTCTCTCTCTCTCTCTCTTCTTTT
>NC_051398.1:15226368-15228868 GCF_015228065.2 Penaeus monodon | reverse complement strand
AACAGCTGTATGTAGAAAAAATAAGAATAAGAGAGAGAGAAAATAAGAGAGAGAAAAAATATACATGTATGTTTGTATCTTCGGATGATAAAACGTTTGGAGGATTTACAAGAGGAAAACTGATTTCATCTTTGCTCTAATGGGGAAAACATGAACTGGTATTTATTTTTGTATATTCATTAAATCATTAACTCATGTATCTACTTACCAGTTTATTTTTTTATTTGTTTTTTCCCCCATTTATTAATTTGTTTATTGATCTATATTTCCGCATATTTCCGCGTGTGTGACTGTGTCCGTGCGTGGCATAGACAGAAATAAAGAAAATATTCCTCAATCTCAGGAATCATAAAACCGTCTATTACACATTCATGATTGATGCCGATTAAACACGGGGACCCAAAGGGGCGAATATTAAAAGTGGCGTCGGCGGAGAGGGGCGGGGGGAGGGGGGAGGTGGGGGAGAAGTGGGGACGAATGGACGGGTGGGGGGAGGGAGCGAGATGGAGAAGGAAGGAAGGGAGGGAGGGAGGGAAAAGAGGAGGAGGGGGGAGGGTAAGAAAAAGAAGAGAAGAAAGACGAGGAGGGAAACGATAATGGAAAGTAGGATAAAGAAGGATTAGGTGTAGGAGGAGAAAGAAGAGGAAGAGAAAGAGTTGAAGGGGACGATCAGGAAGAGGAGGGAGAGGAGCGAGGGAGGAGGAAGAGGAAAGGGGAAAAAGGAGAGGCCAGAAAGATGGATGGAGCGGGAGATAAAGACCGAGAGTGGGGAAAAGCAGGATTGAAAGTGAAAGTACACGGAATAGACAGTCAGGACGTGATTGCAAGCGGGGGAAAGAATGTATGCATAGGGGGAAAGCGTGCGTTGCAAGGGCGAAGTTGCAGAGTGTGGTCGTCTGTGAGCGTGAGGTTGCAGAGTGATTTGATTGTCTCAGTGTATTGAGTCGGCGTTGCAGAGTGGACGGGATGGGGCTGTTTTTTTTTTTTGGGGGGGGGAGGGGGATATTCTCATTATGAGGGGTAAAAGCTCTCTCCCGAAGGCACTGTGACTCAATGAGGTTGCAAAGTGTGACCAAAGGGAAGGCAAGGTCGTGAAATTGCAATCGGCTGAGCGTGGCAGGGTGGGAAGTGGCAGGGAGGGGCGCGGCAGAGGGCAGGCAGGCAGGGGAAGGGCCCGGGGGGGGGGGCTGCAGGGGACCCGCGGCGGGAGAAGAATTACCTTCCCACATAGCGACGGCCGCGGGGGGCAGAGTGGCCGGGTGGGGGAGAAGGGGGGGGGGAAGGGCATCGTTCCGAGCGCCCGACCGGGGGAAGGAGGGGGCGGGAGGGCGGAATGGCTGTGTGGGGGTACGGGGGCTAGGTCGTTCCTGGGGTCGTTCCTGGGGTCGTTCCTGGGGTCGTTCTCGACGTTTTGATCTTAGACGAAACGGAACTCGATGAGGCTTTCCATTTCGTGGGGAGGGGGAGGGGGTAGAGGTGGGGAGGGGGGTACGTCGGCTTTCTTAGAAGATGGGGAATCAGAATCTCCGCGGGTGGGTGGGGGAGGGGGGGGGGAGCGAGCGGCCATCCCGTGGTTTATCATCGTTCTAATTATCCCCGTTGTTATAATTATTATTAGCGGCGCCATCTTCGTTATCAGGAGCGACAGCCCACCTCGCCGAGTTGCCGTTCGTCGCTCGCATGGCCGGGTATAGGCTTAAGCAATGATTAGATTAATCCTGGTGACAATTAAGGAAATTGCATCGGGACACGGCCACGGGAAAAAATATTAAAAAAAAAACGGTTCGCGTCGCACACGATATAGCGTGATCGCGTTTTATTGTTGTTTACTCGCTGTTCACCGTAAGGATAACCATTTTATTATAATCTTATAAAGCGTACATTTTTATTATTATCATTTATTATTCTTTTTTTTCATTTTTGAAATTTGGTTTTGCCTGCCCCTCGGAGTGTAAGCCATGCACGGTGCATGATGTTGCTATGTACATTGGAGCGAGGCGTGTACACAGAAAATTGTGTACATCGTTGCGAACAGAATATATATATATATATATATATATATATATATATATATATATATATATATATATATATATATATATATATTTTGCAAGAGTTATTCGGCAAATCTCATCAAATGCAATCGTTTAGCTTCGGCAGAAATGAATCACGCGAAATCGATAGATTGGCAGGGCAATATTTTACGCAAGGAAAATAAAATAGAAAAAAGAAATATTTGCCAAGAGCCAACGCACGGAATCTGCGTCCGCGAAGCTTCTAGAACGCAAACGGCTTTTGGGTACACATTGGGCGTCAATACTGTACATGCGCGCCGACCAACGGGCATGCATAAATGTATTCAGACAAACATACACTTCTACGTGCATATGTATATGCTTACATAAATATATATGTGCATGTTTACTATACATATAAAATCGCGCGCTCACAAACGTGTGTGTGTGTGTGTGTGTGTGTGTGTGTGTGTGTGTGTGTGTGT
>NC_051398.1:15216368-15221368 GCF_015228065.2 Penaeus monodon | reverse complement strand
CCATTTCTTTCATTTTTCTTTTTCTTTTTTTTTATTCCAAGCGAAGAAGCAGAAAAAAAAGTCTGTCCGGCCCAGCGTCTTGGGTGTTCCGTCGCTGTGAGAGAAGATCGTGAGGGAGAGGGCGCTGGGAGATCGTGAGGGAGAGGGCGCTGGGAGATCGTGAGGGAGAAGGCGCTGGGAGATCGTGAGGGAGAGGGCGCTGGGAGATCGTGAGGGAGAGGGCGCTGGGAGATCGTGAGGGAGAGGGCGCTGGGAGATCGTGAGGGAGAGGGCGCTGGGAGATCGTGAGGGAGAAGGCGCTGGGAGATCGTGAGAGAGAAGGCGCTGGGAGATCGTGAGGGAGAGGGCGCTGGGAGATCGTGAGGGAGAGGCCGCTGGGAGATTGTGAGGTCTGTTGTGCACGAGGGAACCTCTGAAGAAAGAAAGGAAGAAAGAAAGAAAAAAAAGCGTTTGAGGAATCGTGCGCATAGCATAGAGGGGCGGGCCCAGGACGATCACGTGCACAGACGCACACACACGCACACGCACGCACGCACGCACGCACGCACGCACGCACGCACGCACGCACGCACGCACGCACGCACACACACACACACACACACACACACACACACACACACACAACACACACACACACACACACACACACACACACACACACACACACACAGTCTACCGTGCCTACCTGCCATTAGGGTCTCTGTAACCCTTTCTACCTCTCCCCCTCCCCTCCCTCCCTCCGCTCTCCCACCTTCACCTTCCCCTCACTGACGATCTCTTGTCTTCTCCCTCGAACCTATTAATCACTGCTTTTGTTTTTCTTCTCGTGCGGCTGCCACTTATGGGTTTTCTCATTCCCCCTCATTCCCCTCGTTCCCCCTCCCTCCCCTCTTTTCTTTTGTTTGGTGCCCGTTTGTGTTTTTGCCAGTTTTGCTGGTTCTGTTTCGGCTTTTGTTGTTTTGCATTCTTTGCTTTCCTTGTTCGATGTGTTTCTCTCTCTCTCTCTCTCTTGCTTTCATTCTCATTCTCTTTCGTCATCCCAGTCTCCCACACCCTCTCCCTCCTTCCCTTTCCATTTTCCTTCTGTTCTCCCCCTCTCTGTCTCTCTCCCGTTCTCTCACCCGGGTTTGCTTACTATGCAATCTTGACTCGCCCCCTCATTTTCTTCCCCCCTTTCTCCCTCCCTACTTCTCGTCCACAGACTGTGCCTCCGTTTTCGTCTCTCCCTGTTTTTCACTCTCTCTCTCTCTCTCTCTCTCTCTCTCTCTCTCTCTCTCTCTCTCTCTCTCTCTCTCTCTCTCGTATCTCTCTCTCTCTCTCCTCTCCCTTTTCTCTCTCTCTCTCTCTCTCTCTCTCTCTCTCTCTCTCTCTCTCTCTCTCTCTCTCTCTCTCCTCCTCTCTCTCTCTCTCTCTCTCTCCATCTCCTCCATTCCGCGCCACGCCCTTGCAGTGCCTTTGACCTCTCCCTGTCCACTTCTTGTATTCTCTCCCCTCCTTCGACCCCTTCTTCCCCTCCCTACCTCTGCTCCATCCCCTTCCCCTTCCTCCACCCCCATCCTCCACCTCTTATCCATTCCCCATCTTCCTGCCTCTCCCCCGACCTTCCACTCTTTACCTCTTTCCCCTTCCTATAACCCCTTCCCCCACCCCTTACCCCTTTCTATAACCCCTTCCCCCTCCCCTAACCCCTTCCTACAGCCTCTTCCTCCACCCCCCTTACCCGTTTCTTTCAACCTCTTTCTCCACCCCTTCCCCTTCCTCCACCCCCTTTCCCCCCACTGTACCCCTACCCAATATATTGCCGTATATGGATCACTTACAAGGCAGCCTCCTGTTGTCCGAAGAGGCTCGCGACTTCGCAGACGGCTATAAAAATTATATTTATGTTTGTGGGATCCTTTAGCGGTGGTGCGGATTAGGATGAGGGGTTTGGGTAAAGGGTAAGGGAAGGAGAAGGGGAGAGGGAAGGGAAGGAGGACTGGAGGCGGAGGGGATGGGAAAGGAGAGGAGGGGGAAGAATGGAGGAAGGGGGAACACTAAGAGGAGAGGAGGAAGAAGAGGAGAGGAGAGGAGAGGAGAGGAGAGGAGAGGAGAGGAGAGGAGAGGGATTGGAGGGGAGCGGGAAGCATGAAGGGGATATGGAATGGGGAGGGACGGGGATGGTAGGGGAGAGGGGGGGGATAGTAGTGGACTGGAACATGTTTCAGTTTTTATTAGTTAATTTATTGTCCCCATTGTCTTTTTTATTCTTTCTCTTTTTTTCATGTGAAACTTTTTCATCGCCGAATCGTTTTTATTGCATTTTTCACATCCTCTCCCCTTCCTGTTCTTGTTTTTTTCTTCTTCGTCGCCTATGGCACCAATTTCTCGTTTCTCTTTATCGTGTCTCTCCCCTCTCTCTTTCCATCCTTCCATCGCCATCTTTATCTCTCTCTATCTATCTCCTTCAACTCCACCCTCGGTCACCAGAACGTCACCACACTCACTCCGATAAGACGCTCGCCAACCCCTTCCCCCCACTCCCCCCTCCCCTACCCCTCTCCACACCTGTTCCATACCCGTGCCATACCCCTTCTTTTATACCCGCCTCTACACCGCTAATATAACCTCTTGACCCCTTCGAGGCTATGTATGTTCATCTACACGCCTCTATGTCCACCCTATACCTCTTCTTAACCCTTCTATACTTCCTCTATACCCCGTCTATATCCTGTCTATACCCCCTCTACACCCCCGTGCCCTCGTTAAGCCTTATGTAGACATTTCTTTCTCAACCGCATTCTTTTGGTATCTCGGTGTAAGTATCAATTTTCTCGGTGACCGCTAACTGCCCCTTCTAAAAGCAACGTCGGACGTGAGCGGCAGGAGTGAGAAGGGGAGGTGGGGAGGGGGATAGTGGGTGGAAAGGAAGTAGAGGAGAGGGGGTGAATGGAAAGGTAGAAGGAGGGAGGGATAGAAGGTGGGGAAGGAGAGAGTAAAGGTAAGGAAACAGGTAGGGATGGAGAGAAGGTTGATAGACAGGAGGTGTGTGTATCTGTTAGACTGATAAAGAATAGAGAGGGCGAGAGAGATAATGGAAGAAGGGTTGGATACGAGAGAGAGAGGGAGAGAGAGAGAGATGAAAGAACAGAGAACAGAGCGAGAAGAAATGAGAGAGAAGACGCAGAAGAAAGAGCGTACGTACAGAGACAAATATAAACACGATCTTGCTTGGCGTGTGCCTGCCGCTTGCGTCGCCGCGTGTACCGGAGCGTGTTATTTCGTCCATTATTAGTCGTGTGTGGCGCGGCGGCGGGCGATGGCGTGTGGCGTGGCGGAGGGGCGCTCCCGGGAGATGACGGCCAGACGCGGCGACGGGGAAAACGTGACGCCACTTATGAGGTGTTAGTGAGGCAAGGGCGTGGTGGTAGCGTGAGGGCGTTGCCATGGCGACGAAAGGGGGCGAATAAGGAGGGGAAGGCGATGGCTCGAGGCGGGGGATTAGGATTAGCGGGGCTCCGTGGTTCGTAATACGAGTGAAGGGTTGTGGGGATGACGGAGTCTGGAGAACAGAAGGGAGGGAGGAAGAGGGGAAGAAAGAGATCGAGAGGAGAGAGGAAGAGGAAGAGGAAAGAGGAAACAGACAGACAAATAGATAGATAGACAGACAGACAAATAGATATATAGACAGACAAATAGATTGACAGAGAGAGAGAGAGAGAGAGAGAGAGAGAAGTCGAAAAAACAGACAGAGAGAGACCCTAGAAATTAAGATACAATCGAACAAGACCGAGCTAAGCAAATAAATTCGTGCAAGAATTGGTCGGTTAACATTTAAATATCACAGATGTTCGCAGTTGCCAACGAAGCCTTGCCGTTGCTGGCGGTTGGGACATGCGAGACAATTGTGCGAAATTATTCAACCCATTAACGTGCCAAAAACTAGTTTTTTTCCCGTGATCAAATCTAAGGCAACGGGGCCATTAGAAAACGCCCATTTCTATTTAGACCTGTCTCCCTCCGTTCTAACAAAAAAGAAAAGCCTGCCCACCAAAGACAAAAACAAAAGACAGTCGGCCTTAACAAGCTATTGTTCGAATTAGTCCCGCGACCTCTTGAGCAAAACCTGTTCCTAAAACATGCAGGACTGGTTGACGCACACACACTCACGCCGCACACACACACACGCACACGCACACGCACATATGCACAATCTCTCTCTCTCTCTCTCTCTCTCTCTCTCTCTCTCTCTCTCTCTCTCTCTCTCTCTCTCTCTCTCTCGCTCTCTCTCTCCTCTCTCTCTCTCCTCCCTCTCTCCCTCCCTCCCTCCCTCCCTCCCTCCCTCCCTCCCTCCCTCCCTCCCTCCCTCCCTAACACACACACACACACGCACCGCCCTTCAATCAATCTTTGTATACTGACTTAAAAGCACATGAGAGGCACGAGAGGGAGAAAGAAGAAGACGGAAAAAAACAGAAACTGGCCTTGAAAATATTGCCTCTGCAATGACCGAGAGGGTCTAGGGACGGGTAGGGGGTAAGGGGGGGGGGATAAGTGCGGGAGACACCTACAACTTGGACATACTTGGGCATAAGTCTGAGGCGAGCAGGTGAAGCCCACGCTGACACCGTGTTTTTTTGCGCCCATGTTTCTGTTCTTTTTTTTTAGTTTTTTATTCTTCTTTTTATTTGTCTGGTGGAGATAAAGGGATTAGGAGACGGGGAGGGTTAGAGGGAGGGAGGGGAGGGGAGGGGGGTATGGAGGAATGAGGGAGGGAGAGGTTGAAGGTGAAGGTGACTATGGGCGCTGAGAATTGGGATGATGATGACTGTGTTGTGTATGGTGTTCATGGATAAAGATAGTGGTGTAAGATACGATATTGTGTATATTGATGGTGTCCTTTAATAATGACATAAAGGAAAAGGATACAGAAGAGAGAACATACATGGCAGAAAAGGAAAACTCACGTCCAGAGCGAGCTGGCGCCGTGGGAGGAGAACAATGGAGGTGGAGATAGGAGA
>NC_051398.1:15196368-15211368 GCF_015228065.2 Penaeus monodon | reverse complement strand
AACCCCGCCGCCGGGAATTTAAATTTTTTTACCGCCCCTTTATATGAGGATTTGTCGCGTTTTACGGCGGACGTCCATTTGCAGTTGGCGGAGCCTGGCCTCCCCCTTACGCCGTGTTGTGTTGGGGCCCCGGGGTGAAAAAAATCCCCCACTTTTGGCCTACGGGCGCGGTCGCTTGTTTTGTTTTCCTTTACCATGTGTGAAAAGAAAAAAAAAGAAAAACGGGGGGGCAAAAAACAAAAAACCCACCCCCACGCACAGACAGGAAAACACTTTTTAAGGGGGGAGCTGAGAGCGAGGAGAGCAAAGGGAAAAGTAGCCAGGAAGAGGGGAGAGGAAAAGAGAGAAAGAGAAAAGAGAGAGGGGAGAGGGGGGGAGAGAGAGAGAAGAGAAAAGGCCAGAGAGGAGAGAGGGCGGAAGGGGAGAGAAGTCCTCGTATTTTTAAAAAAATTTTTTTCTTAAGGGGCAAACTCTGTGTATTTACTTCCCTCAGAACGGTAGAATCAACTGTGTCTCCATTGTGTCAGATTTTGAATTAATTCAGCCACGCTCCGTCCCCGCGACACAATGGGCAAGTCTCCACAGTCTGCGGAAGTTCCTTGACGCAGGTGATGTGGGAACAATGTAACTTTCCTGCGAATGGGGTCCTTTTTTTACATATATATCTTTATATTTCTGAAGAAAAAAATCTTGTTTTCGCTTTCGATTTAAGAGCGACGTCGATGAGGCTCCGACAGAAGTGACGAAAAGTGGCGGAAACGGGTTCATCTCTTCTCTCCTCTCGCCTCCTCTCTCGCTCCTCTCTCCTCTCTCCTCTCTCCTCTCTCCTCCTCTCTCGCTCGTCGCTGCTCTCTCCTCTCTACTCTCTCCTCATCTCTCGCTCCTCTCTCGTCTCTCCTCTCTCTTCTCCCCTCTTCCTCTCTTCTCTATCCTCTTCCTCTACTTCTCCTCTCTCCTCTCCTCCTCCTCCCCCTCCCTCCTCCTCCTCCCCTCCCCTCCTCCCTCCCCCTCCCCCCCTCCCTCCCCCCCCCTCCCTCCCCCTCCTCCCTCCCTCCCTTTTCTCTCTCTTCTTCTCTCTATCTCCTCTCTCTCTTCTCTCCTCTCTCTCCCTCTCTCTTCTCTCTCTCCCCTTCCCCTCTCCCCTCTCCTCATCTCTCGCTCCCTTCCTCCTCACTCCCCCCCTCCCCTCCCCCCCTCCCTCCCTCCCTCCCTCCCTCCCTCCCTCCCTCCCTCCCTCTCTCTGCCTCTCTCTCTCTCTCTCTCTCTCTCCCCTCTCTCTCTCTCTCCTCTCTCTCTCTCTCTCTTCCTTCTCTCTCTCTTCTCTTCTCTTCTCTTCTCTTCTCTTCTCTTCTCCCCTCTTCTCTTCTCTCCTTCTTCTCCCCCTCTCTCCTCTTCTCCTTCTTCTCTCTCTCTCTCTCTCTCTCTTTTTCTCACCCCATTTCTACTTCTTCTACCCGCTTTCCTCCTCCTCCTCTTCCACCACCACCACCATTACCTCCTCCTCCTTCACCTACTCCACCATCACTTCCACCTCCTCCTCCTCTTTCTTTTACTCATCCCCTTTCACCAACACCATCACCTCTACCTCCTCCTCCTCCTCCTCCTCCGCTCCTCCTCCTCCTCCTCCCCCTCCCCCTCCCCCTCCCCCTCCACCACCACCACCTCCTCCCTCTTTCCCTCTTTCCCTCCATCTCCCCCCCTCTCTCGGATAAACACAGCCCAGGTCAGGTCAGCGCCCGTGGCCATTGTGACCTTCGCTGTGTCATTATCCCGGCCAAGGCGAGGCTTGTGGTTGCCAATCAGTCGTCCTAGGTTTCATTTATAAAAAAAAAAAGAAAAGAAAAAAAGAACAGAAGAATGGCGACGTCTTTGGTTAAGTTTTGTGTTCTCGGTTTCTGTCCATTTCTTTGAATTAATTGATTTAGTGGTGTAGTTATTATTGTTATTGTTGTTATTGTTATTACTATTATTGTTATCGTTATTACTATTGTTGTTGTTGATGTTATTGTTGTTGTTTTTTAGTTGCTTTTGTTTATATTATTATTTTATTATTATATATATATATATATATATATATATATATATATATATATATATTTTTTTTTTTTTTTTTTTTTTTTTTTTTTTTTAATTCTTTGGGGTTAGGGTAAGCCCTCCCCCTAAAGAACGAAAAATTATAATATAATACAGCAAACTTCCACAACGATCTTTTTCGACATTTGATTATCAATTGTATGCCGAATGTGCATTAAAAAAATCGTCGCAGTTGAATTGTTGTTTTGCAGCGTCGCCCCGGCGCCGCGCCCTCCACAGCAGGCAAGCGCTGCGACCACATCCCTCCCGACTCGTAATAACATCAAGGTCGGGTTTCGCAGCGTCCAGGGTCCAGCCGGGACAACCTGTGGGGGGCGGGGTGGGGGAGGAGAGGGGAAGGGGGAAGGGGGTAGAGGTTGGTGTGTGAGGTCGTTTTTTTGTGTGTGTTTGTAGGGGGGGGGTTATGTATGAGAGATGGGGTTTTGTGCGCGCGCTCGCACACGCACACACACACACACACACACACACACACACACACACACACACACACACACACACACACACACACACACACACACACACACACACACACACACACTAACTCAAACACACACACTTGTTTACATATTCAGTTGTTGACGTTGTTTCTTAAAAACAAAACAAAACAAAACAAAAAAATGCGCTTCACTGATTCCAAAACACGCATTTCTCCGACTCGGAAAAAGCAATAATATTGTTATTTTTGTTAATCACAATGTTTTTTATCGCCAGTTTCCCTTTATAATAAATCTCCCCATTGTGGGTTAAAGTATGTAATCAGACGAGATCATAATTGCAGATGAATTTATCAACATGGAATTTTATCTAAAGAAAGACAACAACAGGAAAAAAAAATAGTGAGAAAAGATAATAATTAGCGTTCTAATATATGTTGTTTTGCTCCCATAATACGACGTGTGAGGGAGAAACTTTTCGAGCCATAACAAAGTACGATAAGGCGCCATTAAGGAAGCAAAAAAAAAAAAAAGGAAATGTTCATTGCGCACGGACGTCCTTCCAAGAGGAATTGCAGGGTTGCCGGTGGCCTTAACAGGGGTTGCAGGGTGGGGGGGGGTGAAGAGAGGTAGGATGGAAGGGGAGAGGGGGAGAAGGGAGAGAGGGTAGGGGTGAGGGGGAAATGGGAAGGGAGAAGGGGAAAAGAGGGGAGAGGAGGGGGGAGAAGGGGAAGGAGGAGGGGGGAGAAGGGGAAGGAGGAGGGGAAGGAGAAGGGGGAAGAGGAGGGGGAAGAGGAGGGGGAAGAGGAGGGGGAGAGCGGGGAAGAGAGAGAGAGAGAGAGAGAGAGAGAGAGAGAGAGAGAGAGAGAGAGAGAGAGAGAGAGAGAGAGAGAGAGAGGAGAGAGAGAGAGAGAGAAAGAGAGAGAGAGAGAGAGAGAGAGAGAGAGAGAGAGAGAGAGAGAGAGAGAGAGAGAGAGAGGTGGGCAAACAATATCTCTTCCAAGATTGTCGTTATTATTAGACGTTTCAAGACAGACAGACACAGACAGACAGACGGGTAGGTAGGTAGGTTAAGAAGGAGGGAGGCAGAGGCAGGGAGAGAAAAAGACAGGAAGAAAAAAAAAGCCTTATAACTACATGCCAACAAATAAAAACGATGACAATAGTAACAACAGAACGGAAGAATAAACCACCCTCCTCCTATCCCTCCCCCTACCCCCTCTTTCACCCCCCCCCCCCGACATCGTCTTCCAGCTCCCTCCCTCTCTTCTCTCTTCCCCCCCCTTCCCCCCCACCCCCAAACCTTCCTTCCCTTCCACACCCCTCCCCCACCCCCTCTCCCTTCCCTTCCCTCATCCTCTCCCCCTTCTTCCCTCCCTTTCCTTTCCCTCCCCTCCCTCCCTCTCCTTCTCCCTCTCATTTTCTTTCTTCCCTCTCCCTTCCCCCTCCCCCGCCTCTTATCCTCCTCCCCTCCCCTGCCTACGTGTCTCCCGACCACCGGCGCTGTCCCGCCAAGGCTCACCTTTCCTCTTCCTCCATCCTCCTCCTTTTCTTCCTCGTCCTTCTCCTCCTCTTCTTCTTCTTCTTCTTCTTATTCTTCTTCCTCCTCCTCTTCCTCCTCTCCTCCTCCTCCTCCTCCTCCTCCTCCTCCTCCTCCTCCTCCTCCTCCTCCTCCTCCTCCCCCTCCTCCTCCCCCCTCCTCCCCCTCCTCCTCCTCCTCCTCCACACCGGCCTATCACGTCATCTTCAGGCCCGTCGCCCCCCCCCCTCCTCCTCCCCCCTCCCCCCGCGCTCTTTGTTGTGGGCCATTTCTATGGGCGGGTTTGATTTGATTTTTTTTTTTTTTATTTTATTTCTTATTTCTTTTTTATGATGATGATGATGGAGGGAATATTTTTTGTTGTGTTTGTCAATGGGAGGATATTTTTGTTGTTGTGTTTGTTTGTTTTTTTCTGTTATTTTTTGGCGGTGGTCGGCAATTAGGTCGGATTAGTTTAGATCATTTTTTGTTTCATTTGATTTATTCTAGTTTTTTTTCTTTCTTTTTTTGTTACGTTTATATTCATTTATTTTTATATTTTGTTTATTTTATTTACCTATTTATTTATTTTATTATTGTTTTTTTTTTTTTTTTTTTTGGGGGGGGGGTTAGGTCGCCTTTAAACCACGTTGCGTGTTTATATAGCAGACGGCGTATTAGTCCGTTATCTGTTGCAACTAACGCTGACCAGAAAGGGATTGTTTAGAGGGTAAAATGAGAGCGAATTTATGCCGTCGTTAACCTAACCGTTGCAATACGTACTCCCCCCCCCCCCCCCCCGCTGTACCCACTCAACGGCTTGCTTCTATGTGCTATTATGTTCCCTCCGTGCTTTTGTCTATCTATTTTCCACAATGGGTAGGCTGGAAATCGAAAATTGTTATCGGGGTAGAGAGTGAGGTTATGGTGGTGGTGATGGTGGGGGGATGGTTCTGTGGGGAGGGGGAGGTTGGAGTGATCGTGTGTGTGTAGGTGTATGTGTACACGCACGCACGCACACGAAATACATGATACTAACATACAGTACATAGCATGCAAAGCACGACGTACAACATATACACGCGCGCACTCACTTACTCACTCACTCACTCACTCACTCACTCACTCACTCACTCACTCACTCACTCACTCACTCACTCACTCACTCACTCACTCACTCACACACTCACTCACTCAGTCACTCGCGCACACACAACACAGGAGCAAGCATTAAATAGACATCTTTCAAAAGCTTTTATTTCTGTCTGCCAACCTCTCCCTGTCAGTTCATATCCACGCCCTCGTTAGTCACGCTTCTCGCACGCCCATCCGACATCACCCGCCCGCCCGGCAACACCGCCCACCGCTAACGACCACTTCCCCCCCCCCTCCCCATCCCTTTCCCCCGCCCCGTCAAGGAAGGTCCCCCCCCCTCCCAAGGCAAAGAGGGAAAAAAAACGTGCATGTCCTCTGATATCTTGCGAATGGTAATCTTGGCGAGCTTCAGATGTAGGCGTTCGTTGTTGTCAGCCCCCCACCCCCCACCGCCTATACCCCGCCCCAGCCACAAACAGCAACAGCAATATCAGCAAGGCACGTAAAAGGGGACGAAGAAGGAAAACGCCCACCAAAGCGGGAGAGACACGCCCACGACACTTTCCTTCGCCTCTCGTTGATTCACGCCCGTGTTTCGCTCGTTTATTTATACTGCGAGGAGAGGGAGAGGGGGGTAGGAAGGGGAAGGAGAAAGAGAAGAGGGGGAAAAGGCGTGGGGAGGAGGAAAGGGAAGGGGCGTAGGGAAGAAAAAGGGAAAGGGGCGTGGGAAAGGGAGGGGGAGGTAGAGGGTGTATAGAAAGACGAAAAGAGAAGGGGAGGAAGTGGAAAAGGTAGAGAGAGGGGGAGAAGGAAGGAGGGAGGTGGGGAAATGGGAGGGGGGGGGATAATTGGGGTCCAGAATATTTATAATTAAGTCTGCAGGATTACGTCTTTGTGGTGCTCGGTGGGTTTTAGCACGCGTTGCCTCGGCGGGGCGTGACCTCTTGTTGGGGAGGAGGCTCAGCTGGGCTGGGGGGGGGGGGCGATGAAGTGAAGTAAGGGCAGGTGGGGGGAAGTCGGGAGGGGAAGGAAGTGGGCAGGGTGGGGGGGGGGAGTGCAGGTGGAGACAGGGATGTGGGAAGGCGCAAGGAGGGGGAGGGAGGAGGGAATTCGTAACATGAAGGGTGGGGGGGGGGTGCGTCTAACGATGAAGTGAAGTAAGAAGGACGGAAGGAGGGGGGGTGAGGGAGGGAAGTGTGGGGAGGGAGAAGGAAGAAAGGAAGGAGGAGGGAGGGGAAGGTAACTAGTAAACAAAAGTATGACTGGAATAAGGGGAAAGACGAGGAGAAAAAAAGGGGTGGAGTTGGGGGTGGGGAGAATTGCTTTTGTGGGCGGACGGTAAAAGAAAAAAAAAAACATTAAAGGAGGTTAAGAGGGAGTGTTCGTTTATTTTTTCACGCGTGGCGAATAAAGCGTCTAAGAAAATAGAAGATAAAATTGGAGGGAAGAAAAAATGACACAGCAGCGAGGGGAAAACAGTAGATTGAAAAGTTAAAGAGAAGAAAAGATTATGGAACAATGTTAGGTCAAGGTCGAACGAGGGAAGAGGGAGAGAGGGGAAGGGAAGGGAATGGAATGGAGAAGGAAGAGAGAGAGAGAGAGAAGGAGAGAGAGAGAGAAGGACAAAGACAGAAAGAAAAAAAAGAAAGAAAGGAAGAAGGGAAAAAAGAAAGAAAAATGAAGACACCGGGTGCCACAAATTAGTCCAGGGGGATTAAAAGCGTAGTTTATAGCGGGGCGGCGCACGGGCAGAGGGAGGGGGGGAAGGAGAGGGAGGGAGAGAAGAAGAGGGAGGAAGGGATAGAAGAAGGAGAGGGAGGAAGAGTAGAAGGAGAGGGAGGGAGGGAGGGGGGAGAGGGGACTGGCTTACCTGGCTGAAGTAGACGAGGAATCCCCTTTTCCGAGATGGGGCGAGGGGAGTAGCAAGGGGAGATCGGGAGGAGTAATTACACGGTGCGAAGATGAAAGGAAGAAAAGAAAATGAAGAAAATAACGATAATTAAATATATCAACTGTTTGGAATCTTCGCCTACAGAAGATAACACGTTAATAAATTGATAAAAGTGGCCCAAAGGGTAACAATAAAGTGTGGCGGATGCTGCGGGGAACGAAGTGTTGAGGTTGCAAGCTGATAAGTTGCAGAGAAGTAAAAGTACACTTATTAATAGCAGCGTTCGCCAAAACACTAAGAAAAATAGTGATGACACACACACGACATTTTATCCGCAAGGTAAACAAAGATAGATCCATTACTTAAAAGAAAGAGACAGCTTAAAGAATCTCGAAATGAAGGAGAAAGATCGTGTGACCGTAACAACATTTATTTAAAAAAAAGATGGTTAATAAGAAATGGAAAAAAAATAAAGATAGAATATGTAATAATAGTAGTAATAATAATAATAGTATCATTATTAAAAACAGTGGTTGGTGCTTTCGGACAGATGAAGACGGGGGAGGGGGAGGGGGAAGGGGAAGGGGAATGAGAATGAGAGGGGGAGAGGGAGGGGAGGGGAGGGAGAGGGAGGTAAGTGGCCGTGGGTTGTTGGGGGGACTTGGGAAAAGGAGGGAGAGGGGGGGGGGTGCGGCGCTGTGGGGAGTAATTTGATGTAAAGGAGTTTTGATTAGGTCCGCATGTGATTAGTATTTGTTTGCTCTGACGTTTACTCTGGCTTCGCGTTGGCTCTTCCTCTCGAGCCCCCCCCCCCTCCCTTCCTTCGCATCTCCGGCCTTGCATCCCTTCGCTCGGGGTTTCGCCTCAGCCCTCGCTCTCGCCTCGCCCCGTCTCCTCGCCCGTCGTGGGGATGTTGCCTCGGTCCTTTTTCTCTTTTTTCGTTTTTTACCGCTCTTTACTTTCCTTATTTATTTGTGTTTTCTTTTTTACTTTTTTTCTTGCTTGTTTTTTTTTTTTTTTTTTTGTTTCGTTTCTAATCTTCTTTTTCTTCTTCATTGTCATTCCCCTTCCCCTTTCCACTTTTCCTGTTCTTTAATTCTTTCTTTTCCTCCTCCCACCCATCTTCCTCCCTCCACCTCCACCCTCATTGCAGAAGTGTTGCATGAAAAGTGCGAGAAGTGCGCGTTCTTTGCAGCCGGGAGTGACTCCGGTGCAAGAAATGATGTTGCATGAGCAATTGCACGCGAGATGAGGCCGGGATTACGCGCGAATGAATGAAAGGGACAAACCGGATTTCGCGCTTGAGGATTAAAGTGGGATTAATGAAGGACAATTTGCATAGAGTGAGGGAGGGGGGGGGGTAATCCAAGGGCTGACAGAAAGCCAGGTTTGCGAAGGGGTGGGGGTGGGTGGGTGGGTGGAGGAGGCATAGAAAGAGAGAGAGAGATTGAAACATGGTCAGAGATAGATATAGACACAGATAGACCTCAGGTATAGGAGGGTAAAATGGCTGATGTTTTTATTGTTGCTTAAGTAAATCCGTAAGTGTGACGGAGAGACCTAGGCACGTGGCGTAAAAAAAAACGGTCTCGATTTATCTATGTCAACAATATTTCCTTTGAAATTTATATTTCCATATAAAGAAAGGTCACGGGAAAAGCAACATCGATAATTGTCGCTCAAGCCGTGGGTCTCGCCGCCCTTCCCCGCGCGGGTCCGACGGCGGGGCGGGCGCGGGATCGGCGGCGGCGAACGCTATTAATTCGCGCTAATTCCCCCGACTGCACTTCAGCAGGCGGTGCTCCGGCGCCTAATAGCCGGTGGCGCGGCCGCGATGATTTACGCCGCAAAAGTGGCGTATTGCGTTAAATTATGCCGCCCGAGGCCTGAGTTATGCGACCCGGAACTGGCGCGTCTTAGCCGTTCCTTTGGGGAGCGAAGGCATTTGTTTGCTTGTTTGGGGGTAGGGGGAGGGGGAGGGGGGATGTGCCATGAGGTAGGGGGTTAATGTGTACCATGAGGCAAGGGGAGGGTAATTTGTGCCATGAGTTGGGGGGGTAATGTGTGCCATGACATAGCAGGGAATGGGGGCACCCTACCTGTAGTTACTCACGTGGTGGGAGAAGGAAAGTCATTTTCTAATTGTGATAAATGTGTAAAAAGTCCGTGTAAATATTCTCACTGCTGTGTCATTTTCTCGCGTTCACTTTTCGTGGTTGTTGTGTGACGATAATATTTTTATTTCATAATTTAAGTTTCTTTGCTTTTATGAGGTTGTGTTTAGCTGAACATGTTGTTATGAATTAGTTATTATTGACTTACTGCGTCGTTCAGTTAATTAATAGTAGAAGTGGTGTAGCATTAATTAATGTTCCGTTCGGCCGTGGTATTGACCGCTAATGCACCGTGAGTAGTTTATTAAGCCGAATAATACATGGCGTACAAGCGTACTTACGTGTAGACACACATTCGAAAGTAAACACGTGTATACGTACGCTCGTCGATACTTGCATGTACACACCCACACACACTCACATTCAAACTTACACTCACACTCTCTTTCACTTTCGCTTTCATTCTCACTAACTAACTTATGCACTCCCTTTATGTCTTCAGACATAAATATCGGTGCCATGTATGTTGATTCTGAGCTAACATAAATCTACGGAATTCCCGCTCCTAATTTCACTAACGAAGTGCAAGTCGATACCCTCTCACGGAATAACAACTGATTGACGGTATGTCGATCGGCTTCGTATGATTTACAGCACGCATTTTGAGAACAGCCGCGTTTTCCCCAAATGCTCCGGCGCAGGACGGAGTTGCAAGAATGAATGTCTTTTTCGTAAAGCCAATGAGTCGTGTTCAAGAAATTGCTTCGGCGGTGCAAGCTGATGGGCTTCATTTCGAGGGGACATTGGGCGATCGACGTCTTCGCCATCAATAACAGCGGCGATAATCCTTAGTCGCCCCCCCCACTGCCATCCACCAGCTCCCCCCGTCCCTTTGTCTCGTAGTACATATCGGACGTCCACAAACACATCCACCCAAGACAATCTGACAGTAGCGTTGGTGGTGCCTCCCTCGCCTCTACCCCTTCCTTTTCCTCTTCCCCTTTCTTCTCGCTCTCCTCCCGCTCCTCTTCTCCTTGCTTCTCTTCGTCCTTACCCCTGCCCCTCTTCCTCGCCCCAGTCTCCACCTCCGTCTTCTCCCTCTTCCCATTCCTCCCTCCCTTCTTACCTCTCCCTCACCCCTTCTCTCCCACTTCCCCTTGCCTTCCCTTTTCTCTGCCTCTTCCCTCTGTCCCTCCTCTCCGTCCCTTCCCTCCGCGCCTTCCCGCTGCCCCTTCCCCCTGTCCCTCCTCTCTGCCCCTTCCCCCTGTCCCTCCTCTCCACTCCTCCTCTCCGCCCCTTCCCTCCGCCCCTTCCCCCTGTCCCTCCTCTCCGCCCTTCCCTTCCGAACCACGTCCTGTGCGGACTGTCCAGGGCGGAGATCTGATTGTGAGAAACTCCCCGAAACTGTTTGTTCTGTCCTCGGCAACATTGGTCGTGTCCCCGAGGGCAAACAGAGGAGACCTTTCACCAGTATCGGGAGGGGGTGTGGGGTTGATGGGGACGGGGGGTGGGGGCAAGGGAAGGCGTTTGGGGCAGGGGTTAGGGAGGGGGGGAGGAGTGAAGGGTGGAGGGAGTGGGGAAGGAAGTGATTCTTTCCCCTATTATTTGTGTGTGGAGGAGAATAGGGTGGTCGAAGAAGAAGGAGCTGGAAGGCTGAGACGGGGGCTTCTCAGGGGTGTGTGTGTGTGTGTGTGTGTGTGTGTGTGTGTGTGTGTGTGTGTGTGTGTGTGTGTGTGTGTGTGTGTGTGTGTGTGTGTGTGCATGTGTATGTGCATGTGCATGTGTATATGCATGTGCATGTGCATGTGTATGTATATGTATGTATGTATGTATGTGTATGTATGTATATATATATATATGTGTGTGTGCGTGTGTGTGTGTAAATGAATGAGTGTCTGCGCGAAAGCACCTCTTTGTCTACCTGTCTGCGTCTGTCCTTACGCTTGTGCTTGTCACCGTAAGCAAATTGTAAAGATATTTCACAGTTATGTACTTGTGTCTCCGTTGAAGCAATTGCAGCTTTTCACTGTTATGTATTGGGAGGGGAAGCACGGGGGGGGGGTTGCCTCTGCAGTGGGGAGGACGGTGTTAGAAAGGAGGGTCGACGGGGGGAGGGGAAGGAGGCTCGAGGGGGGGGGAGGGGGGGAGGAGAAAGGACGATTGAGGGGGGAGGGAGAAAGAAGGGTTGGGCATGCGACACTGTGACGAACCGTTGCTATCTTTCACTGTCTGATGAAGGAGGGAAGGAGAAGGAGGAGAAGAAGGAGAGGGGAAGGAAGAAGGAAGACAACGAAGGAAGGGCAAAAAGAGGGGAGAATGTGCAAATTGCAAGAGAAGTAAGAAATGACGTAGAAAACCCAATCCTTCTCGGCTGCAGCTTTAATGAAGTGAAGAGAGGAGTGTGAAGGTACATTTTCCTGTGTATTGTGTTGTTTGCTGTTCTTTCTCTCGTTGTTGGCATTGCAAGGGAAGTTATATTATGGGCCAAGGAAGTTTGTTTCGACAAGGAGCGTGTTATTGGTGTCGGTTTGGAACTTTTTTCATAGCCTAAGAGCAGTTATCCGTTTAGTAGGTATTTTCGCGCGCACGCACGCACACGCATACGCACATACACTCCCCCTCCCCCCCTCCCCACCACTCACACACACACACACACACACACACACACACGAGACAGGAACCTCTCCGTTGTAAGTACACCCCCCAGCCCCCTCCTCTCCCCTATCCCCCTCCTCCCTCCTTTCCCCTCCCCCTCCTCCCTCCTTTCCCCTCCCCCTTTTAACCCACCTCTACCCCCACCCCCCACCCCCACCCCCGAACAATTAATTTAAAGTGGCAGTATTGCTTTTGGACTTATGGCTGGCTCGGGATGGGCGGGATGGGCGGCGGGATGGTAATTGCCTCCGCCGTGACGCGCATTATACGTTCTTGCATTGTTTCAGGTGATGGATATGCAAGAAGGGAGGGGGAGGTCGGTGCAAGCGCGTCGCTCTCGTTTGCGTGCATCTTTTCACCCCAACTTTCTTCCTCCCTTCTCCCCCTTCCCACTCCTCTCCTCCCCACCTCGCCGCCCTCCCCACACCCCTGTCTGCGAATAAATATTAATGTGAGAGAGGGAGCGAGGGATAGAAGGAGAGAGGGAGAGAGACAGGGAGAGAGGGATAGAGACAGGGAGAGAGGGATAGAGACAGGGAGAGAGGGAGATATACAGGAAGAGAGGGAGATATACAGGAAGAGAGACGGGAAAAGAGACGAGAAATGAGACGAGAAATGAGACGGGGAGAGAGGGAGAGAGGGAGAGAGGGAGAGAGAGAGAGAGAGAGAGAGAGAGAGAGAGAGAGAGAGAGAGAGAGAGAGAGAGAGAGAGAGAGAGCGTGTGTACGCATTCGCGTATGGATTTTCGTACGCCGTCGCTCTATTTCGTAATAGGCGCATTTACCTCCCCCCTCCCCCCTTTCGCCCCGGTTGTAGCGCCGGCGGAATGAACCAGTAAACAAGCCTTTTGTCCGCCGGCGTGATCAGAAGGCCCTTCCGCCCGACTACAACCGACGCCGTAGTGCCGCTCTCTTGTCCTTCATTGATCAGTGCCAGTGCCGCGGGTGGCGTTGGCACACCTCCGCTCGTGAGTGCCACTTTGCCGGCCCTCTCCCGCGTGCCCGATCCCGCCCATTGATCCAAGAGTTCTAAACTTCATTGAGAAGTTAGACAATGAAGCTTTCTTTCCGCCGGCCTCTTGTGTCGGGGATGTTGACTGCGGTTGCAATGACATAATTGGCCGCTCTCGGAGTTCCCGCCGCCCTCGGAGGGGAAAAGGGGCGCCACGTGCTCTCCCTTGCTTCCTTGTGGGGTTGTTTGTTCGAATGCGTGGAGGTGATTTAAAGTCAGGGAACGAGGGAGGAAAAGAGAGAGCGGAAGAGAGAGAAACAGAGGGAGAAGAATAGGGAGGGAGAGTAAGTAAGTAAGCGAGTGAGAAAGAAAGAAAGAAAGAAAGATAGAAAGAAAGAAATTGAGAGGGGGGAGAAAAATGGCACATCACAGTATGACAGTAAGACTACAGAATGCGTAGCCTAAGACCTCGGCATCTCGAGCCACTTGTCAAGCCGCAGCAGAAATAAATCTCGGGGAATCGAAGGAGACAGGCAGCGAAAAAATAAAAGAAAAGGAGAAAAAAAGAAAACTTACAGAAGTATAAAAGATGCAGTCAAGTTGTGTGCGAATCTAAATATAGCAATAAAGTTTGGCAAGGGATACTCGAGCGGTGACAGGTGAAGACCCAAAGGAAGGTGAGTGGTGAAAGCTGCTCAGATCCTATCAAATGAGCAACATCGCTCCTCTCCCTCCCCCCTCCTTTCTCCCTCCCCCCCCTCTCTTCACTTTCCCTCTTCCTCCATTCCCCCTCCCTCCCCCTCCCTTCCCCCTCCTTTCTCCCTCCCTCCCCCTCTCTTCACTTTCCTTCTTCCTCGCTTCCCCCTCCTTTCTCCCTCCCTCCCCCTCTCTCCCACCTCCCATTCCCCTTTCCTTCCCACTCTCCCCCCCTTCTTCCCCTCCCCTCCCCGGCCTTCGTGACACCCCCTGGCGCGCCCGCTCTTCTCACCTGTCGCTCTACACGTGCCACGTCCTTCGGGTGATTCGCCACAAGGTCTATATTCATAAGTAGGCAAGTATAAGTTCATATAAGTATTAGTACTTACATAGACCTTGTTCCGACATGCGCGCGGGAGGGACCCTTTGAGCTTCTCTTTGCCGACGCTCGCTTTGCCGGATTATCGATGTCCTTTCCGTGGCTGTCGTGCTCACGGACGTCCGAACGACTTACCGGTACTTACTGATATGCTTGCTACTTACTCCTACTTACTGATGACCTTGCTGTGGATTATTTCGTGCTCTCTGGTGTGTTTACTGCAGTGTTTTACGGGGTTTTATTGCTCTCTTAACTTCTCTCTTGCTCTGGTTTTGCATTTTTATTGCTGTGACTGCTTCTTTCACAGAATTATGAAAGATTCTGTTCTTATTGATGTTTTGGGACAACTGCTCTTTTTTTTTTATTTCATTGGTTTATTGTTGTCGTTATAGCGCGCGCGTGTAAACACACACACACACACACACACACACACACACACACACACACACACACACACACACATACACACACACACACACACACACACACACACACACACACACACACATACACACACAGAGGATATATATATATATATATATATATATATATATAATATATATATATATTATATATATATATATATATATATATATATATATATATATATAAATATAATATGCGTATATGTCAGCGAATGACAGTGGCGAATGAGTGAGTTATTGTGCATCTCGCGTGTATTTCAATAAGTGATGCTAAACCCTTTACAAAAAATGAATTAATTCCATGTTTTATATTCTGCTCTCGTATTAATAGTACCACACTGTAGTAAACCATTGTTGTTCATGTTCGTTTGTTTTTCACAGTCGATACAGGATAACATCCTGTTCACCTTGCACACTGAAAAGCACGCGAATGATGAAAGGGAAAGAGAGTACCAGGGGGGGGGGAGTGAGAGAGAGAGTGAGAGAGAGAGAGAGAGTGAGAGAGAGAGTGAGAGAGAGAGTGAGAGAGAGAGTGAGAGAGAGTGAGAGAGAGAGTGAGAGAGAGAGTGAGAGAGAGTGAGAGAGAGAGTGAGAGAAGAGAGTGAGAGTGTGAGAGAGAGAGTGAGAGAGAGAGTGAGAGAGAGAGTGAGAGAGAGAAAAGAGAGAGAGAGAGAGAGTGAGAGAGAGAGTGAAGAAGAGTGAGGGAGAGAGGTGGAAGAGGAAGAAGAGAGAGAGAGGGGGAGAGAA
>NC_051398.1:15180604-15196268 GCF_015228065.2 Penaeus monodon | reverse complement strand
AAAAAACCACACCAAAAAAAAAAAAACAAAAAAGAAAAAAAATAAAAACAAAGAAAAAAATATATAAGAGGAGGAATATATATAAGAGGAGGAATGATAAGGAAACGCACAGGAAGTTCGACAGACGCACCGGATTTGCATTTGTCAAAAAGGTCGAGTGATAAACACTTCGAATATATTCATATATATATTTTTTTTTTTCATTTTCGTTCATTCCGAAATGGCAGTGCACAGTTGCAGATTGCTGTGGTGATTTCGTCTCTACAAACACGTCGGTTGCTGTCTGTCGGTCTTTTTATCTTTCTCTTCTCTTTTGCGTCTCTTTCCGTATTCTTTTCTTCTCTTTTGTGTCTCTTTCTTTCCGTTTTCTTTTCTTCTCTTTTGTGTCTCTTTCTTTTGGTTTTTGTTTTTTTCTCTTTCTTTTCGTTTTTGTTTTTTTCTCTTTCTTTTCGTTTTTGTTTTTTTCTCTTTCTTTTCGTTTTCGTTTTTTCTCTTTTGTCTCGTTTTTTTCCGTCTTTTTTCATATTTTCTAATTTATTTTAAACACAGCCGCACTTTGTGTATAATATATATATATGTATATATATATATATATATATATATATATGTATATATGTATGTATGTATGTATGTATGTATGTATTTATGTATGTATGTATATATGCATGTTCGCATTATTATCCTCATTAATAATAAAACATCTTAATTACCATGGAATTTGTATGAGGCGCAATACAGGCCGCAATAACGAAAGAATAATGTATACAAGCCTCATGCTAATTACGATGCATTTTAATGATGTAATTAAGAAAAGTGTTTTGATACCTGCGGTTGAGAGCTAGCAAAGGGGGGAATTGAGGGAGGGGGGTAGGATGGCAGAGGGGTGGGTGTCAGTGGGTGACGGGGGTACGGGTGACAACGCTCCCGGGGTGGTGGAAGGGTGGCAGTCGAGTGTTCCTCCCCGGTGACGGTAGACGATAGATGGGAGAAATAGATCCCTCAGTGTGCTTGAGTGCAACATGTGACGTTAAAAGATTGAACGACGGAAAGTGAGATCGGTGTTAATCTTGACTCGTTCGTGCTGTTGCCTGAGCCTTATCACTTCCACCCCTCGCTCTCCCCTCTCCCCCCCCCTCACCCCACTTTCCTCCTCCCCTCCCTCCTCTCTCCCGCCTCGCATCTCCATCTTCCTCACCCCCCCACCTTCCCCCTTCCATCTCGCTCTCCCATCCCTCCCCTTTCCCCTCACATTTCCATCTCCCTCACCCTCCACCTTCCTCCTCCTCCCCTCACATCCCTCTTCCATCCCGTTATCCCCTCTCCCCCCGTCACACATCCACATCCTTCACTCCCCATCCTCCTCCCCCCCTCCCTCCCTTCCCATCCCCATCTCCCTCGCCCCCACTTCCTCCCCTTCTCCCCTCGCGTAACACCCGCCAGCAGCTGCAGTCGCGGGAGATGACATCCTTGAATTCTCGTTGCCGCCGACATCGCGATGACTAATCGAGTGACGACAGCGAGGCGGTGACATCGCGCTGTTTTTGCCCCGTTTCGCCGGCGCCGGTGTTTGCGAGTTGTTGTTCCGAGCCGAGAGGTTAATTGTCAATCTCTTTTTGTCTCGGTGCGATTGACTCTGTTTTTTGTAGGGGGAATCTAGGGGTGGGGGGGGGATTTTCAGCGTGATTTCATTTGTGTTGTTTTAGTGTTTATCTTATTATTTTATTTATTTATTTATTTATTTATTTATTTTTATATATTTTTAGCGAAGCGTGAATGTGATTCTGATGAGCGATGACAGGGGAAGGTAGGCCAATGTGGAATTTGATTAGGCCTAAGCATATTCTCGAATTGATATAGTTGATTCCCCCCCCCCCAAAAAAAAAAGAAAAAAAAAAAAAGAAAAAATGATGAATGTATTTCAATTTCAGTGACGCTGTTGTTGTTGTTTTCAATACTCTATTGCGTGTATTTAATGATAATATGTTCATAGAGAAGACGCGCACAGACGCACGGGTGTGTGTATAGCAATTTAGTCTCGAGGAATGAAAGTTGACTGTTCACTTTTTGTAATCTATTCTGATGAAGTTAGGTTAGTCTCTCAATTTAATTTTCGGCTTATCTGATTAACTTCCGATTAATTTCACAATGATATTAACAGAGGGCTTTACTTTTTGGGGGAAAAAATATTCTAAAGGCCATTTGGTCTAATAAATAATCCCAAATCAATTATATTCTTTTTGACTGAATATTGATATCATTAGCTAAAGGGACAAAAAAGAGGATGAGCGCGGGGAAGTTTTGTGCAGGTTAATCGTACTGTGACAAGCGCTGTGTGTGTAGGGTGTATCCTCTCGCTCTCTCGTTTTTCTTTCTCTTTCTCTCTTTCTCTCCCTATCCTCTCTCTCGTCTCTCTATCTACGTTCGTACCTATCTATCTATCTATCTAGCTATCTATCATGGTGCCTCCTTTCTCCCCCCCCCTCCAGGCAGCTTCGGCCTTCCCCACCATTCCTAGTCTCCTCCCCCCCCACCCCCCCCCACCCCCTCTCCCCACAGCAAGCGATCTCCCCCCTCTCACCCCCCCCCAACCATCCCCGTCTCCCGTTACGCTAACCTTAAACGACCGAAAGGGGCAGAAAGAGAGAGATAAAGAAAGAAAGAGAGGGAGGGAACGAGAGAGAGAGAGAGAGAGAGAGAGAGAGAGAGAGAGAGAGAGAGAGAGAGAGAGAGAGAGAGAGAGAGAGAGAAAGGGGAGTAATGGGGAGAAAGACAAAACTGCTAATGGATGCTAAGAGGGTGAAAGGAAGGGCGGGGTAAGGGTGACGGGTGAGGGGGGGGGGGAATGGTGACGGGCGAGGGGGAGATGTGAGGTGAAGGAGGGTGTTAGATATAGCGAAGGTTCTCGTATTTTCCCCGTCTGAGCGTGAGAATAAGGGTGGAAAGAGAATAGAAAGGAACATAGGATTATCTCTTGGAGGGAGATGAGCAGGCTCTGTGCACGGGCGCGGCCTATCGTGTTTCTCAGGGGCGTAGGCGGAATGGGGAGGGGGGGGGGTGAGAGGATGGGTGAGGGCGTAATAAGGAAGGGACAGTATTTCTTATCATTAGCATCATTTATGTTACTTTTGTCTTGTTGTTTTGGTAACGTCTAGTTTGCATTTGTCACTTTTTTTAGGATATGACTGTATGTCATCACTATTTTCTTTGTATGATTTTTCTCGCGTTTCCTCCCCTTTGTTATTTTAGAATATTTTTAGATTGTATTTTCTCATCTCAACTTTTTTTTTGGTATCTTGATCTTCGTTTTCAGTATTTTTATTCATTTAGTTTTTTTTCTTCTTGTTATTAATCTTATTCCCATTAACTTATATTCTAAAATCATCACCACCATCTGTGCGGTTATCAATCCTGTTAAAATTGATTGCAATGTCATAAGAAAACTCGCCCGTCCCAAGAATTCAACTCTTGCAATTGCTGTTAACAAGAGCCTACGGAGGGAAGCAACATGCATAAGAGTCCATTAACTTCAAACTCTTAATAGTCCCTTCGCCTCCAGCTGTGTGCCGAGGAGTCGACTCTGCGTTGACGCTCCTAATGGTCTGCATGAATAATTGATCTAATAATTCCTTTATGAGGGATTAGGGTGCTATTAACCACCCCCGCTCTCCCTCCTTCACCCTCATCGTCTCTCCCTCTCTCTTTTCCCTCCTTTCTCTCTTTCTCTCCTTCCTTCTTTCTCTGCGTCTCTCTTTTCCTCCTTTCCTACTTCTCTCTTGTGTTCCCTTTCTTTCCTCATTCCCTCCCTCCTCCTTCTCTCGTTCCCCCCTTCCCTCTGGTCTACCTTCCCTCATCCCCTCTTACCCTTCCATTATTCACGTCCCTCCTGTTCTCCTTCACTCTCTCTTTTCCTTTTCTCTTTCTCTCTTCCTTTCTCTTCTTCTCTCCCTCCGCTCTTCCCTTGGGTTTATCAGTGTTATCTTGTAAGAAAAAAAAAAACATGAAATTAGCCGGTTCATCAACATCGTCGTTTGCGTGACTCATTTACAAGTCCCATGGAGTGTTTTTTTATTGTTATTAATTTTATATATATATATATATATATATATATATATATATATATATATATATATATATATATATATATATATATATATATATATATATATATGTCTTCCATGATCTCTTGTTCTTTACTCAGAGAACACGGGATTCCATTAATCTTCAATTGTTTGCTTCTCTCTTTCACTCTTTCGTCTCCTCCCCCCTCTTCTCTCCTCGATCCCCCCCCCTTTTCCATTCTTCCTAACTTGTAAATGGAGTTGTCTTGCAATATAAAAAAACTAATAAAGAGTAATTTTCAGTCGATTTCACTAACCAACGTCTCTTATCTTTCCAGAGCCGACTGATAAGCGCCACGACTCAAGCTGCGCCAGTGATAGCACACACGAGAAGACCCCCCTCCCCCTGCTACGCCCCTCACCCCCTCACCCCCCCCCCCTCGCCCAGAGTCTGAAGAGGGGAAAGGGAAATGATGAAAGCGTCCGCTGGGGCCGAGACCATGTAGTTGGCAGTGACCCGTTCGTGAGATCGAGATCGTTTTTTTTTGTTTTTCTTTTCCTTATTTTTATATATATATTTTTAAGAGGGAGGGACAAAGAGGAAAGGTAGCGTCAGTGTCGGAGAAGAGGAGGAAAAATCCTTCGCCCTCGGCATCTGGCAGCGTCGGGGGTCTTTAACGTCGGCCGCCCGGAGATTAGGGTTCCAGAGAAAGAAAAAAATAATAGAGACCCGGCAGGACCTTCAGATTGTGGGGGATTATAAATCTAAACTTTGAGATCTCGAGGCGGAAGGACCCTGGAAATAGTCTTTCGGGGCTCGACCTAATCCCGGCGAGGGCCAGTTGCAGGGTCCCAGGGCCACAGGGATCGGAGCTCCTCAGTCAGTTGGCGTGGAGGGCGTGAGCGTCCTTGGACGACCCTCCTCTCAAGGGCGTGACTCTAAGAATGTCCCTTCTCAGACGGCGACGCAGTAGAAGATAGCAGCAGTAGAATTCAGTAGCACCCTAACTCGCTCCTGCTGCAGCCATGGGCGCCCCACACGCCGCCTTCCTCAGCACCCCGTCCTCCCCTTCTCTCGAAACACCCGTCGACGCCGCCATGACCGGAAGCAAAGCCTCGAGGCGGACGGAGCGCGACCGGCCTCGCGCCCCCCGCCAGCCCTCCTCCAGGAGGACCTCCAGAACCCCCTCCTCCGTCGCCTTCCTCCTCTTGAGGGCACCCCAGCCTTCCTTGTGGTGCCTGCTGCAGACGCTCGTCCTGACGGCGTCCTTCCTGCCCGGCGCCAGGTCCTTCGCCGCCTCGTCCTTCGCCACGCCGCGGCTGAGCTCCTACGAGACGTGGGAGCACGAGGCCTGGCTGGAGGACACGGGCGCCTTCGTGGTGCAGTGGACGCCGCGCGAGGACAGCATCGAGTTCCGCGTCACCGCCAGGACGACGGGCTACATCGGCTTCGGCCTGTCGTCGGCGCCCAGGATGGACGGCGCGGACATCGTCGTTGGGTGAGTCGTCGAAGCTCCTGCGACGTGTGCATTTATGGTGTTAATGGGATTAAAGTAAATTTGTGAGACATAGAACTAATTCAGGATTTTTTTTAGATGTAACGTCTTTTTAATTACTGACTAGTATAACGTAAGCCACTACCCTTTTGCAGGAATGTCCATTTATGTTGTAAAGGCCTTTCTGGGTTCGCTTGGTGAATTTTTCAAGTAATGTTTTTAACAGCGTATGCTCTCTCACTCGTTCTTGACGAACTATATATGTAGTTTTGCCTGTTTTGAATACTCTCTCTCTCTCTCTCTCTCTCTCTCTCTCTCTCTCTCTCTCTCTCTCTCTCTCTCTCTCTCTCTCTCTCTCTCTCACACACACACACACACACACACACACACACACACACACACACACACACACACACACACACACACACACACACACACACACACACACACACACACACACATCACACACACACACACACACACATCACACACACACACACACACACACACACACACACACACACACACACACACACACACACACACAAAACCACCTAGCGTTATTTTCTCTCGCCTGTCTCCTCTTATTCTTTCTGCCTTTCATCCCTTCTCATATTTTCTCCCTTTCCACTCTCCCTCTCATCCCTCTCCCTCTCCCTCTCCCTCTCCCTCTCCCTCTCCCTCTCCCTCTCCCTCTTTCCCCCTCCTTCAAAGAGACGGTCCAATCCGGCAGCCCAATGAATAAGCTTTCCTTCTTCATTTTCTTCCCTCGCAGGTGGGTACACTCCGGCAAAGCCTATTTACAAGACCGGCATGGGCGTGGGAACGTTGAGCCCTCCGTGGACGAGCAGAGGGACTGGATGCTGGTGGGCGGCTATGAGAACGACACCCACACCGTCCTCATCATGTCACGCCCGTACAATACGTGTGACAAGCAGGACCATGTTATTTCGGTGAGTATTGAGGCCGCGAGAACCATTTTTTTTTCTCCGTCCCGTTTTCTTTCTCGTTCCTTATAGTACAGTCCCCCCCCTCTCCGTTTTCTTTAATCTCCGCCGAGTGAGCCTGAAAATGCAAGGGAAATATTGCATGTTTAAAAAGGGGTCTTGTATATACCTTGTATATTTTTTTCTCTCTCTTTCTCTCTCGTTGTTTTTATTTTTTATTTTCTTATTGCGGAGGGAGAGTCTAAATTGCTGTTGTTGTTGCTCTTAAAGTTTTGGAAAATAAACAGATAACTGCAGATGTTAAAATGAAGTTCGGCAGAGGGGAAGAGAGAGAAAGAAAGGAGAGATTGCAGCATATATTTTTCTTTTTAAAACATTGCAGTGTTGGAGTTGCAAGTATTCGTAGAAAATGAATATACAAATCTATGAATAACTGAAAAGGTGAATAGTAAAATAGTAATAGAATATATAAAGAATTAATCATCCTGTATTGGCGTTGATTCAGCAACAAGTGAATAATTAACGACTCCATTAGTTTAAAAAAACATAATATGTGGAAAAAAGAAGACGAAGAAGAAAAAGAAAAAAAAAGAACACAGGAAGAAGCAAAACGTCAAAAAGAAAGAAAGAAAGGCAGAGAAACAGATAATGATAATAATGATAATATCCAAACTGCGGGAGACGAAGATGTAGTTACACTAATTGGCGATAATTTTCCCCTTTGTCCGTGTTACTGGCCTTGCCTGTTTATCCGGACTCGAGGAATTGCTCTATACGCGAGTTTCTTATCTCTCAAATTCGCCAAAATGGAAACCGGCAAATATTTCGTATTCTCCGACGAGTGAAATCATTTTATATCGTCTCTTTTGCTATTTTTCTCGTTTATTTTATTTTATTTTATTTTAGTTTAGTTTCGTTTTGTTATAATGACTTGAAGTATAACTATTAACGAGCAGGTATACGAGGAGGCTGCTTGCTGGTAATTACTGTATCCTGTGGAATAATTTAGCCAATCGCTCGCTTGGCCAAATAAGGGCGACGGGGGAGGCAGTAGCATGTATCAGAGCGTTAATTAAGATTTACGGTTTATTGATGCCATGGTTTGGTGTTCGCTTGCCCGTTGCGCTCTCGCTCTCTCTCTCTCTCTCTCTCTCTCTCTCTCTCTCTCTCTCTCTCTCTCTCTCTCTCTCTCTCTCTCTCTCTCTCTCGCTCTCTCTCTCTCTCGCTCTCTCTCTCTCTCGCTCTCTCTCTCTCTCTCTCCTCTCTCCTCTCTCTCTCTCCCTCCCTCCCTCCCTCCCTCCCTCCCCCCTCCCCCACTCTCTCTGCCTCTGCCTGGCGTCCCTCCCTCGTCGCAAATTCAGGCGCTGTTCGGTTCTTCTTATTTCGAAATCGAATCATGTCAGTCCGTCCGGTAGGCAGGCAGGCGGCGAGCTCCCCCCCCCCCCTTCCTTTCCCTCTCTCGGCTGTGACTTCCGCGGTTTATCTCGTGAAATATTCAGCGCCGTCGGATACCCGTTCTTCCCTGTCGGTGGGGCGTTATGGTGATGCTGCGCGGCTGTCTGTCTGTCTCTGTGCTTGAGGCGGACACGTATACATGGGTGCATAGACGCATGCACGCACACGCACTCAGAAACACACACACACACGCTCGCACGCGCGCGCGCACACACACACACATACACACTCACACTCACACTCACACTCACACTCACACTCACACTCACACACACACACACACACACACGCGCGCGCGCGCGCGCACACCTGCGCAAAACAGGCTTCAAATTATTTACCTTTGACTGATTACATGTTTTGAAATTATTTTCGAAGCTGTTGGATTTTGTTCTGAAAGTATTAATTAGTTATAATTACGAGCCTGATTGAACTGTGATGTCAAGATCATGTGAATAGATTTAGAATGTGGTTTCAGTGTTCAGATATCCGAAATATATATTTTGATAATGTGTATCATTTTTTAGGTTTAACTACTGTCAGACTGCACGCACACGCACGCACGCACCAATGCCAGCAATATAAGTTTGCGAGTCTGAGTAATGCAAAACGAATAATGAAGAGATTGCTACCTGTCAACGGCACTCTGTATGAGGAGTTTTTTTTCCTTAGAAGGAAAAGATGTGGTTTGAGAGCGAAGGACAAGCGGCAGAGCGAGGCATCTTGTATAACTAATAAGCATTCTCTAGACTTCCATTGCCCGTCACTTGTTCATCAGCGCGGGTATCGACGTCGCTCCCAGGTGCAGAACACATCTATCCGTTGCAGGTATATTCAGACCTCTTCGAACGCTTTAAATTATTTCAACACACTGACCATTGCAACAAGCCTACAGATGCTAGTTGCACAAGAGGGAAGTTGCCAGCATGACATCGGGTCAGCCACAGACACGTGTCACTCAGGAGTCTCGCGGTGGGGCGCTGAGTAAGCAGAGTCGGCTGACGGGGGACAAAGCAGCGCAACTCCGGGTGACTCTGCTGCCGCTTCTGTCGCTCGCAGCATGTGTGTGTGTGCGTTCGGGAATCCGCATACACGGATCGCTTACTGCCGGACTGCATGGGCACGCGAATGTCGGATGGATTTACCGAAGAACGCGCATGAGGAAGAAGTCACTCTCTCTCTCTCTCTCTCTCTCTCTCTCTCTCTCTCTCTCTCTCTCTCTCTCTCTCTCTCTCTCTCTCTCTCTCTCTCTCTCTCTCCCTCCCTCCCTCCCTCCCTCCCTCCCTTTCTCTCTCTCGTTCGCTTTTTTCTCTGTTTATCTCCTCCACCTCCTTCTCCTCCTTCTCTCCCTCCTCCTCCTCCTCCTCTTTCTTCTTGCTAGGCAGGCTGTGGTTGCTTTCCCGAATTCCTGTGCATTTCCTCCTTTTTGTGCCAGCGGGCGACATGCAATTGCGCTCCTCAAAACATGATTAGCGGATTAGGTAATACCATCAGCGTGGGCGAGTCAAAGCAAATGCGCTTGTTTCGCGCTATGACGGCCTTACTTTGCTAACACTAATAACTTTAGACGCAGTTAGGCAGAAGGACGGCGCTGTTTGAGCGGCGCAACTTTAATCAAAACTTTGGCCTTCCTCGCGCGGCAAAAATCGGCCGTTTCGGAATATTTACTTGGCTTTTATCTCTTGCGAAGGGGCCTTGTCTTGTCGTGTCTCCCTTCAAAAAAATCTTAATAGATTTTTTTCTTGTGTGTAATCGTTAATAAAGGTGTTTAGATAATGGGAAGGTCGCCACCCCCCTCCCCCTTCCTTCCCTCCTGCTCCCCCAAAATGCCCCCCCCCAATAAAAAGAAAAGGAAATAAAAAAACTGGACAGTAATAACGTCTCGTTTTAATCACGACTTCGCATTTGTGTGGTTCTCCGTTAATGACTCCATTCACCAACACCCCCTCCTCTTCCCCCCCTACCCCTCCTTTCCCATCCTATTCCCTCTTCGCCTTACTCCCCCTCCCTCCCCCCTCCCTCCCCCTCCCTCTCCCCCATACAAGGACCGCAAGGAAGACGCCAAAGTTTTGAGGTTTTTTTTCCGCCTCCGCTCATCCTGCGAGGCAATTCAATATGACCAAAGTTGCTTCACTGGATACATTTTTTGATGGCACATTAATAGCGGCTTGCGAGGGAAATTCAAAGGGAAAAGGACGGAGGGGGAGTGGAGGGGAGGAGGGAAGGAGTGGGGAGGATGGTGGGGAGAGGAGGGGAATGGGGAAAGGGGAGGGGGAGTTCCTTTAACTAGGAGCCTTTGAGCGAAAGATTTCGGTGCAGGTGAATGCGGCTGAGTGATCTGGGAAGTTGAAATAGCCATGACGGTCATTTGATAGTTTGTCGGGGTTGGTCCAAGAGTTCCCGACGAGACCGCAAATGGAAGCGGACGCGGGCACGCGCGCTCGCTTAGGCACGCACGAACCCATGCCTAAGCAGACACACACACACACACACACACACACACACACACACACACACACACACACACACACACACACACACACACACACACACACACACACACACACACACACACACACACACAGAAACATCAGTCTATTGAAAAACAAAATTTGGTATACCGGCCTCTTGCTAATAGACCCGACATTATGGTTGGGCATTTTAGCATTACATCAGAGTGGTAATGAAGACTCGGGCGGCCGTATCATTTATAATTGATCTTTTGTCAAGTCGCAGTTATGATTAAGCTGCGTCTGTCACATCCCTTTATAATCAAGTTCTCATTAGTCAAAGGCGGTCGGCTTGGGGGTTTCTTTAGTCGCTTTCTTCGTTAGGGAAAGCGACGAGTGTCTGTTCTACGGCCATTAGTTGATAATTACATTCGTCCTCCAATTAACAGCGCCCGTTTCCGCCGATAATTGATAATTCGCAGCTCGTCAGGCCCATTTGATTAATTAAGCCGTTCGCTTATTTCTGTCGGACGAAGGTAGATTGTGCCCCCCTTCCCCTATCCTTCCCTTCGCTCTCCCCCCCCCCCCACCTCCTGAGTCATCTGATTAATATCGTCTCATTAATCCTCGGGTGTCGGTGCAGCAGGCGTGGCAGAAGGCGCGGCCGGTGAGCAGGCGGGCGGCGACGGAGCGCGGTGCTCGGGTCTGCTTCCCTCTGCCTCTGTTGTGCTTTTCTTCCTCTGTCCCTCATCCTCTTCCCGTCTCTATCCCTCTCCCTCTCCCTCTCCCTCTCCCTCTCCCTCTCCCCCCTCCCTCTCTCTTTTCCCCTCCCCCTCTCCCTCCCTCTCCCTCTTTCTCCTCCCCCTCCTTACCCCTTGCTTTCGCCCCGTGTTCGAACCCTTCGGATTTAGCAACTCCGGGAGAACAGCCCCTTCGATCACAAAATTCCAGATCTTAGATGACCTTTTGCAGTGACGCGGCGAAGAGCGGGGGCCCGGGAGACACCTGCGGCTAAGGGCGACGGGTAGGTGGCGGCGGCCCAGGAAGGTCGACCTTGCAGGCGCGTGGGGGAAGGCCGGGTCTGCCCCCGCCTCGTCGCTGTCCAATTAAGACAGGCCGGCGCGCTAAGCCGATTGTCGAAGTTGAGGAGCTCCGCTGATTGAGTTTTAATTAAACGTTGCTTCTGGTGTGTCCGACCCTTGTGGTGCTGCCCTCGGGGATGGGCGGGGCGGGGGAGGGGGCTGCTGCCAGGGGCGTGGGCTCCTCGCGAGGCGGAGGACCGAGCCGGGCGAAGACCCACCCACAGCCAGGGGACAAGTTCTCTCCGGGAGGAGGCCTGCGGCTTAGGGGGCGTGACTTGTAGGGGAGGGAAGGCAGGTGGAGGGAGGGCCACGGGGTGGAGCTTAATGGGGGAGAGGGAGAGGGAGGGAGAGAGAGTGAGAGGGGAAGAGAGAGAGGGGAGGGGGAGAGAGGAATGAGTAGAGGTCCTCTGAATCTGAAAGGCCGGAGGGAAGGGTCGAGAGACGCGAGACGTGACGACAAGAAAAAGTATATTTTCGGTAACGAGAAGGTTTTTTGAGTGGGGGGAGGGGGATTTTTAATGTAATAAGGAAAGAGAAAATGCACTTTAGACAAGGAAAATGAAGCTCAGGGTCATAAAAAATGGCAAGGAGAAAAGAACATAGGGCAGATTTTTCCCCAAGGGGTTGAGCCTTAGGCCTGGATCTGGAGGGACTTGCGTGGGTTGGCCGTGGAGGAGAAAGAGCTGTCGGCGGCAGGGCAGACGAGGGCGTGGCGAAGAGAGGGAAGGCGCGGCGCTGGAGGCAGGGAGGGACGGCGCTGGAGGCAGGGAGGAGGCCAAGGGGCGCAGAGGCCGACCGGGTAAGCGCCAAAGTTCAGATCTCCTGCACAACTCCGCGCGAAGGGAAGAGAGGGGGAAGGAAGTTGTGTACCTCGCGCGGGGATTGAAGTCGGGGGGGGGGGGGCACGCCTGCCTGGTCGCCTAGGAAACCTCGGCGGCCAACTTCGGCGTCGTCGCTTTGGCTCTCCTCCGGCGGCCGTCCGGAAGCCCTGCAGGAAAGGGACGCCCTTTGGCCAAAGATCCTCCTGCGTTTCTCCCGATTTGGCTTCAGATTTTCTCTTCGGCCTGGAAAGAGGGGCACTGAAGGATGCCTTATGTGGCACTCTGGAGCCGGGAAGCAAAGTCAGGTGGCACTCCGTGTGTGCCATTGTTGAAGTTTGATCTTTGGCCTTCCTTTGGAGCTTGTAATCCCCCCAGTACCCGCCGACACATACTCGAGGTTGACAGCTCAATTACACAAAGTTTAGCTGAAGTTAAGAGCTGCTCTGAAGGTAGGCATAAATTGCTTAATCCGGGCGCAGCGAGGCCTCCGCTTCTCAAAGTTTCACCCGTGGGACCTGCTTTCGGGTAATAGCATATACTATGTGAAACCCCCATTCCGTTGTTGACGCTTATGGCAAACTTTTACACTTGAGGTTTGCCCGGAGCCTTTCTCATCTAGAAGATTCCATGTCACTCGTTGTGTCGTTTTTTCTCGTTTTTTTTTTCTTTTTGAGAAGGGGGAAGGGGAAGGGGGTACTCGTTAAATTTTGATTCCCAGCCAAGAGAACAGTTTAATAGGTTTTAAAGGATCGTGTTGGTCATTGACGACAAAAGGGCAATTGTTGTATGTGTGTATAGCTCTCTCCTCTTTAATTCTTACTTCGTTCCAGTTTTAACTAGAATTCATTCCGCGTTTTAATGACGGCGCTGAAGCTATTCCAAATGAAAAGCTACGGCGGGGCTTTCAACAGCTTTGTGTTATGATGCTCTTAGGATGCCACAACTTCTAAGCCAGCGTTAGCAGTGAGTGTTGAACTTTTATATTATGTTACAGAACACGCAATTTAATCTCCATTTTAAATGTGTTGATGGCATAGAAAAGAATTGTGCCGTGTGCCTTTTTGGGAGGGGGGGGGTCGCTATTGTTTTGTAGTAAAAGCACGGTAAAGTTTTGTATTTTGTGATTTAAGTTACTGATCATTACTGCGCCTTGCTTTGTTCTGTTGTTTGAAGGGGACAATGGCAAGATAAGTCGGTTCTGGTGAAGTTTTTTATTGTCATTCTGCAATAATAATCCGATGGTAATCCAGTTACTGTTGTTAGTGATCGCTGATGTATTGCAAACAAGCCCGTTTTTATATACAGATTATGTCATGCCGTAACTCTAATTAGTAGGATTAAGAAGGGATGAACTACCAAACCACGCCATTAGAGCTACTACAATGGGAGGCATTATCATTATTATTATTTCGATTCGTTTTGAAAGAACTTATTGTACAGATATAACCACGAGAGGCCTTTCCCCGTGGGATTAATGACTGGAAAATGGAGGCGTATTAACACCGTGCCAGGGGCCTTGGCACTCGAGAGTCGGAGTGCCACGCGGTACAGTAAAAGCTCCGATCATGTTCGGAGCGCGCGCGAAAGAGGGGCATAAAGGAGTATGTGATGATGAAGGTTTGAACAAATGGAGGAAATGAGCTGAATTTTGGCAAGGAGGAGGAAGAGGAAGAAAAAAAATAAAGGAAGAAAAGAGAGTCGAAAAGGAGGAGAAGAAGAAAAAAGTAGAAGAGGCTGAGAAGAGGGAAGAGGAGATGAAGAAATAGAAAACTAGATCTATGGAGAAATATTCAAAGAGCGGATGTCTTGAGAGAGACGGTTGAAAGGAGCAACAATTATGCAAGAGAAAGAGAAGGAAGCCAGTAATGAAGGAAGCGATAAAGATAATGAGCTGAGAGAGAGAGAGAAAAAAGAGAGCGAAGTAGAAGACGCGTAAGAAAAGAGTAACAGAAGAAGTAGAGAGCGAGAGAGAGAAGAGACAATAATGACTTTGAAAACTATGAAAAGGGAGATCCCAACTATCAAGCGGCAACATTGAAGAAGTTAATCGTAACCAAGTGTTTAGAAAAAAAAAATCCAGTAGCCACACCAACCGCGGATATTGAGAACAGGTAATATTAATTGCCTAATTAACGAACTGGCAGTGGCTCAGGAACAATTAGCGGGCCTCGATGACTGTGCAGAGGCGATGGAGTGAGAGAGAGAAGCTGAGTCAGTCTCTCTGTTTTTGCCCGACATTTGAGAAGGAGGTCCAAGGCGGCCGCTAATTGTCTTGCATAATTTAGCTGTAACTTACTCCGTCACTGATCACTTCTTCCTGTCTCGCTTTCTTTTTTTTCTCTCTTCTTCTTCTTATTTCGTGTTGTATAGTGTTTTTTTTTTCTCGCTTCTCATGAAAAATTTTGTTTCGGTTTCGGCTCTCTCTCTCTCTCTCTCTCTCTCTCTCTCTCTCTCTCTCTCTCTCTCTCTCTCTCTCTCTCTCTCTCTCTCTCTCTCTCTCCCTTTCTCCCTCTCTGTCCCTCCCTCCCTCCCTGCCTCTCTCCTTCCATTTCGTCTCCATCTCCCCATCCATTCTCCCCCTCAACCCTTCCGCCATTCTGCCCCCCCTCCTGCCCCCCTCGCCCCCCCCCCCCGCGCCATCATCACCTCGAACAGGCCCCGGATGTTTGGCCAGCCACAACATCCTCGCGGTGGCCACTTGGCTGGGAACGCGCCGTATGGAAAAGGGAGGGGGGCTAATGGGGAGAGGGGCTGAAAAGGAGTGAAGTGGGGGGTAGGGAAGGGGGAGGAGGTGATGGAGAAGAATATAGAGGGGGAGGGTTGAAGTGTAAGAGGGGGTTAAAGAGGGGGAGGAGGTGGTAAAGGGGGAGGGAGGAGGTTAAGAGAAGGCTAAAGGTGGAGCGGGAGTGAAAAAGAGGAGGAATATTGGTGTTGGGTGAGGGGTGGGGGAGACGAGGGAGAGGAAGGAGGCGAAGGGTGGAGATAAGGAAGAAAAGAAGAACAAAAAACAAAAACACACATAGACAAAACGCGAGAGAAAAATCAAGAAAGAAAACGAGATACCGAACGAAAGAAAGAAAGAATGAAAGACATCAACAAAAGCCGAGGAAAGGGGGTCAAAAGAAAGAAAGGGAAAGATGGGAAAAAGAGAGAGAAGAGAGGAGAGGGTGATTGATAAGGGGAATCATGACGAGGCGAACGAAAGGATAGGTGGGAGAGCCGAGGTCATCATGGCAGGATAGAGGGATTTCGGAGTGATGGAGGAACGACCGAGGGGAGAGTCGGGTCATGGGGAGGGGTCGTTTGGGGGGGGGGGTGAGGGGAGGTTGGGTTATTGGGGGAGGCTGGAGGAAGGGGC
>NC_051398.1:15160604-15168104 GCF_015228065.2 Penaeus monodon | reverse complement strand
TGGCGCTGCCGCTTGATGACTTCACTCGTGGCACCGCCCTCGCCCTCGCCCTCGCTCCTCCTCGCCCTCGCCCTCGCCCTCGCGCCTCCTCGCCCTCGAGCCTCCTGCTCCTCGCCCTCGCCCTCGCGCCTCCTCGTCCTCGCCCGAAGACCCGCGTCGAGCGCAGCAAAGGCCTCGCTTGCGCCCGGCCCAGGCGTCTCGTTCTGAGGGCGTTTTGATGGAGAGCACAAGAGGGTGTGACGCTCACGCACTCGTACTCGCAAACACACACACACACACACACACACACACACACACACACACACACACACACACACACACACACACACACACACACACACACACACACACACACACACACACATACACATATATATATATATATATATAATACATATGTATATATATATAATATATATATATGTGTGTGTGTGTGTGTGTGTGTGTGTTTACATGTGTATTATGTATGCATGTGTGTATAATATATATGCGTGCTTTTTGTAATCCGAACATAAATTTTATGTTCATTTTTGTATATTTCATCCCGAGGCCATTTCCATTCTGTCCGCGGCTGACGTGTTACGAAGGCGGTTTTTCGCCCCGTCCCGGGGAGGGGCGTGAAGGGGGGAGGGGGGAGGGAGGGGGATCAGCAACGATTCCTAATCTAATTTATTCCCCTTTGCAAACTCTCTCTCTCTCTCTCTCTCTCTCTCTCTCTCTCTCTCTATATATATATATATATATATATATATATATATATATATATATATATATATATATATATATATATATATATATATATATATGTATGTATGTATATATATATTATATATATATATATACATACATATATATATATATATATATATATATATATATATATATATATATATATATATATATATCTTTTCCTCACCCTCTTCCTCGCCCTCGTCTTTGATTCCTTTCACGCCCACTCGGAGATAATGTTTAGGAGAAGAAAGTTGTTTAATATTTTCTCGTTTTTTTTTTACCCCCCCCCCCTCACTGCAGGTTTCTACGCGCGGTGCATGCTCTGCAACTTGGGCCTCGGCCGCCATTATCATTAAAACTGTCTTTCCAGGAGTTAACACATCCCATCGATTATTATCATCCTATATAACTCCCTCCCTCTATATAACTTCCCTTTCCTTCGTCTTTCTATCCTTCGCAACTCTCCCACCCTTTTTCACCCAGCGTGAGCTCACCCCGTCTCGTCCTCCCCTCGCAGGCATCAACGTGTTCGCGGTGATCCTCCACACGCACCTCCTCGGCCGCAAAGTCCGCGTGAGGCACCTGCGGGACGGCCACGAGCTCGAGCCCATCGCGCAGGACAACAACTACGACTTCAACTACCAGGAGTACCGCGCCCTCAACACGCCCAGGACTGTCTTGCCGGTGAGGGGCTGAGGCCATGTGTCTGTGATAGGCTGTAAATGTCTTTTGTATGTGGTTGGTTACGATACGTATTTTATTCCGCGAGTTACGGTAGTGTATACTTAAGTTTTCACTGATAATGCTACTGCTGATACTACTGTTATTACCGTTAATATTAGTATCATATATCGTTAAATTGCCGAGAAACGCTGAGAGGACGTTTATAATCCTGGTGCGCAATCGCTCCCGGAACTCTGAGTAAGCCAGTAAAGAGCCTAAACCCAGCCGTAACCCCCCCCCCCCTCCCTCCTCTCCCCCAGGGCGACCACCTGATCGGCGAGTGCACCTACAACAGCCGCGAGCGTTCCACCATCACCCTGGGGGGCTTCAAGACGCGCGACGAGATGTGTCTGTCGTTCCTGTTCTACTGGCCGCGGGTCGACCTGTCGCTGTGCCACTCCAAGCCGTCGCTCAACACCGTGCTGCATTCGCTCGGCATACAGGAGCTGTCGGCGTGAGTCAGGCTGGGCCTTTTGCTGTCTTTTGTTGTGTACTTTTGTTCTCGTTTTTTTTTCTCTTTTTTATTAGGTTCGTTGTTGCTTCCTGCATATTAATGCTTGCTTCTATCTAATTTCTTGGAAGCAAATGATTGAATACCCCTTTTGTTCTTCTAAGAAACCACAGTTTCTCTTGTTTTTATCCTAATGCATAATGCGTATAAGTGTTTCCATGAAGAAGGTTCAGACCCATTATTTCTCTCTCATAAGTATAGCTATTCGAAGAGCGAAACTCACTCTATCTCTTGGATAAGCATCACTATTTCCACGTACAGCATCGGGACCCATTCATTTCCTCGCCCTCCTAACCGCCCTCCCTCCCCCGACAGCGATTCCGACCCCATCAAGATCCGGCGGCCGATCGAGCTGGCGGGGAAGACGCTGGAGTGGCGGCTCCTCAACTACGACTGGAAGAACCAGTTCGAGTACTTCCAGGCCGCCACGCACACCGGCACCATCAACCCCATGTGCTGGAGGCGAGGCGAGTCGCTGCTTCCGGTGAGTGAGACGCCTGCTTGCTTGCTTGCTAGCTGGGTGTAATTGTTTGTTTGTTAGTGTCATCGTTTGTTGAATTCTGGATAGGGTGCGTTGGTTCAAGTGTTCATATTTTTTTTTCGTGGCGTGCCTTTGGAGGTTGCTGTTCGTCTTACTATTTCTCTCTTTCTGCTCATCCGTCGCAGGAGCTGGAGAAGATGGACTACGACTACCCGAACATCACGGAGCCGTGGGCGCCCGAGAACGTGTGTCGCCAGCTGAGAAGGATCTCGCGGCGCCGCAAGAACAAGGGAGGGCGAAGGAGGAACCACCACCCCACTCCCACGGGAGAGACGGAGGAGGAGCTGGAGGAGGAGGAGGTCATGTTCGACGACCAGAGGAACTCCCGGCCGATCGAGAGCATCGACGTCGACCCTTACAACCACAGGGACTTCAACATCCCGCACATCGAGGACCGCATTGAGAACGACCACTTCGAGGGCTTCGGCGCCGAGGACACGGGCACCGCGGACCGCGAGCTGACGGAGGAGCTGCTCGACATGGAGAGGGAGCTCGGGAAGGAGCTGGCCAATAAGGCGCAGGACCACTTCCAGGAGCAGACGGCGCGCCCGGCCAGCGGATGCCAGGGGCGCGGCGCTTCGTGGTGGGCGCTTGTGGCCGCGCTGTGCCTGCTGCGCCTCCGCCGCCTGTACGACGGCCACGGCTGAAGCGCCGGCGAGAGGAACTGCGGAGATGGACGTCGGCGAGGCAAAAGTTCCCATAGTATTCGTATTTAAGAATGAATAAATCGCGCTGTGAAACCCGTTGTTTTAGGAAGGAGAATAGGATACATACTCGGTTAAGCATCTCCCCTTCACGCTCGTAGTGAGGAGTGAATAGCATTTATTTTCTGCTGTGGAAAGGACAGCTGACCCGACCGAGGGGCGCATGACGGTCCCTGGCTAGTGTTGTGTATTCTGACCGGTGCGGCCGCGGCGAAGGGCCGACCGCCTTGCCAGGGCGGCGGCGCGAAGGACCCTTCCGCGCTGGACACTCCCTCGTGCTTGTGATTCCTTCGCGAAGAGGTTGTGTGGTTCCTTCAGGCTAGGATCTTAAATATATATATTCCTCCAAACATATATATATTTCCTCCTGGGTACAAGGGACTCCTGAGACGTGCCAGGAGACAGAGTTCGACGGGAGGCGAGGCTCGCGAGGAAACCCCCCCCGTCGCTGCGGCTTCTCCCCGCGTCCTGCCGGCGGGCGGAGCGGGCGGGGCGCGGGCGGGGCGCGGGCGGGGCGCGGGCGGGGCGCGGGCCGGCCGCCTCGGCAACCCCACTAAACCTCAGTAGTAGCTCTTGGTCTGCTATATTACAGTGCCTGATTTTGTATATTTCGCTTTTGTGTGTTTTGAGGGACATTTTATGCGATGAGGACTCTGTATGAAAGAAATATGAATCATCGTTGCGGAGTTTATATGCGATTTTTTTGTGTAAAATAATAGATGAATATATATATACATATATCATTTTTAAGAAGTGGTTTTTAGTGAAAATAAATATTTATGAGTTGAATATATGATTGGATACAGTGATTCGACGATTTTTTATGTCTCGGTGATGTGCATTTCACCTTTTGATTGTTCCTTCACAAACACATTATATATATATTGCATGGTGACAGTTTCTAGTGAACGCTTTGAATTTGTGGACAAAAAAGATAATTTAGCAAAAATCATCTGTTGTGAATTGCATAATATTATTGTCATCTCTGGAATGGAAAACATTGAGTGTATTTCTTTTCGTTTTTGATGCATGTATTGCATGCAAGGCGAGGCAAAATCTCTAAACTCTTCGGCGAGAAACAATAGACCTTCAGATGCATTACAGAAAATGATGGTCACTAAAATTTCTGTTGATTATATTTTTATTACCAATGCCAGGAAAAAAATAATGAAAGGCTAAAAAAATATATATAGTAGCATCTGTCATGTGATGCTGTCTTTGTTTGCATAGACTTTTCATACCATTCTGTGAAACACTAATCAAGAACATTGCTTTTGAAATGTGTGAGGTTTGAATACTATAGACACTTAACCCTTCATTGCCATATTCCATGAATGCATAATATATTTACTAATGAAACTTTTTTTCTTCAACGGAAATCTATGCTCGTAATGCAGCTAATTGTAAATACCATATATAGTTCTTTCAAGCAGATTGTAAAGTAAAAATGATAATATAACAGGGTATGATACTTACGACATGCAGTAAAAGAATTAAATATGAAACAAATATATATAGGCCTGGCAATGTCAAGTGTAGAAGAAGAGGTTTCTCTCTATAGATCATTTCCTGAGTTGTCAATGAATCTGAAGTTGCATGCCGATTCTTTACAAAAGAGAGGGTGCAATTGTGCAATTTGCACTCGAGACCGTGCAAAGACTGGGACATAATTAAAGCCACAGATGAAAGAACAAGCTATGGCAGCATGACTATAGTTGAAACCCTTATTTAAAAAAAGGTATGAAAGGGTGTTAGACTAGCATAATTAAGTGTTATGAACAACCTTAATCTCCCTGTCGGCGGGACTATGTGCCTGAAACCCTTGTAATAATAACATAAATTTGAGCTTCCAAGAATAAGCAAACTGTACATTGAAATTGAAATTAGAGAAAATAAAAAAAATCATTAACACGCCTCTTCATCTTCAAAAAGTCATAGAATCCCCCCCCTCCTACTCCTCTCCCGTTGACCCCCCCACCCAGGCACCCCCTACCTGGTAGCTTGACAACAGCCTCCCCCCCCCTCCCCGTCCCTTCCTCCCCTGCGTAATCACACCCACAACTGCTCTATTGTGATAGAAGAATTTTTTTAGGATACTTGACCAAAACACAGTGTGTAGGGGAAGTGTTAGTGAGCAAATTATGTTCTTAGCGAATAAAACCACAGAAAAGGGGCGGAAGGAAAAGGAGAGAGAGAGAGAGAGAGAGAGAGAGAGAGAGAGAGAGAGAGAGAGAGAGAGAGAGAGAGAGAGAGAGAGAGAGAGAGAGAGAGAGAGGGGGGGGGGTGGAAAAAAAGAAAAACCGACAGCAAGACTAAACCGATTCCTCAGGCGTGCCGCTCCGGTGGGTGGGTCTCCTTTCTCTGCCTCGCTTCCCTCGGCGTCGAAGGCTTCAGTGGCGGGAGGAAGCGAGTTGCGTGAAGCGAGAAAGTGTCTTAAAACTTTCCCCCAACAACTTTCCCCTTCCTCCTCCTAGCCCCCCTTCCCCCCTCCCCCACCCCCCTCCTCTCTTGCTAAAAGATGGGCGGTTGTGGGGCGCGACTTAAGAAGTTGACATTTATATCTGGAAACCGCTGTTGCCGACTCTTGTCTCGGAAATGCATGAGATGTTGCGAGAGGAAGAGTTCGGCTCCGCGTCTGTTGCTGCGCGGCTTCAGAGAGCTCGGCTTCAGAAAGCTCGGCTTCAGAGAGCTCGGCTTCAGAAAGCTCGGCTTCAGAGAGCTCGGCTGGTCGATGTGACTGTGTAAATGTTCAGCAGTAGAAAGACGCCATGTAGATGTGGACGGCTACATAGTGCGACGTGTACCCATCTTTTGCAGCCATATATAATATGTGAAGTTTATATACACCGGGCATATGTGAAGTTTATATTTACCAGGATACACGTCGAGACCGATATTTATTGACCTGGTTGCAGGTGAGTTGATCGCTGTGTGAATTTGTGTTTTTCATTTTGTACACGAATTTGCTTGATTGTCCTCGCTACGAGTCTCGCTGCCTCTGTCACCTCGTCGCGTGACGCCGACTGAATGCGCCAGCCACGTGTTCCTGGCGCCTATAATCAACTTTTCTGCACGGTGGTCTAACAAATGTAAACAAAGCAAAAAAAATGGATAAAAAAATAAATGAATGATAATAATAATAATAATTATTCAGTGTAATAACTAACGTGACATCTGCCTTCATGAGTGTAGATTTATTTTCTTACGACATTGTGCGCTGTTCTTAGGTGTTCATTCGTTCATTTACCTCTGTAAGTGTTCTGGTAAAGTTCGCCGAGCAAGTGTGTCTTTCTGGCCGGTCGTTTCTCTACACTTCGCGCTCTTGCCAGTTTGTTTCGTAAATGTTGTTGCCGCAGAGTCCACCCGCGCGCCGAGTCCGTGATCCCCAGGCAGTGGGTGGCCGTTATTTATTGTTATTGTTGTTCTTATTGTGTTTTTTTTCCCCGTGTGTGCGTGTAATTTTTATTATTATTTATTTTTGTTGTTGAGTACCGCGTGTCTTTGGTAAGAAATTAAAAAAAAAGGTAGCGCGCACGGTCTCTTTCGTTCCTTGGCTCGACCTCCCGCCTGTTCTTGGGATACTGACTCGGACGGCACTCGTGCTGAATGCTGTTAGTCGTGGGCTTTTGAAGAAGTCGTTTGTGAGGATCACCTTCCAGTTCTGCTGTTCCTTCATGTCCTTTGCTCTTTCCTTTTCCATATCCTCCTCCTTCTCCTCCTCCTCCTCCTCCTCCTCCTCCTCCTTCTCCTTCTTCCTTTTCTCCTCCTCGTCCTCGTCGTCGTCCTCCTCTCCTCCTCCTCCTCCTCCTCCTCCTCCTCTTCCTCCTCCTCCTCCTCCTCCTCCTCCTCCTCCTCCTCCTCCTCCTCCTCCTCCTCCTCCTCCTCCTCCTCCTCCTCCTCCTCCTCCTCCTCCTCCTCCTCCTCCTCCTCCTCCTCCTCCTCCTCCTCCTCCTCCTCCTCCTCCTCCCCACCACCACCACCACCACCACCACCACCACCACCACCACCACCACCACCACCACCACCACCTCTTCCTCCCCCCTCCCCCTCCCCCTCCCCCTCCTCCTTTCCATTTCATCGACCTTATTCCAATAATTCCGTTCACCATAAGGGTTATATCTCTTTATATTAAGTGTCTTAATTTAAACCTTACGGACAGCTTCCTTCAAGAGCCGACGCTGGAGATCTCACACACACAATACTCGACTCGTTTATGTTCCTAATTTCGAAGATCTGTACTGCAATACTAACTCTTTCAATAGACGTGTGTAGGCTGATCCACAGGTGCG
>NC_051398.1:15145604-15148104 GCF_015228065.2 Penaeus monodon | reverse complement strand
CGATGCTACTCATCCTAAGTTCATGAAGAGATCACATAAAGACGAGACATGGCCCTGAAATTGCATACACTCATTTAAAAAATGCCGAATATATGGATATTAATATCATGAACTAGCATAAGTAAACGACTGATACAAAAGGCTTTCCGTTGATGTGTTCAGTTGCACCTTATGCAGATGCGTGTGTCAAGAAGACGCTCACAGACACGTGTCTGAGTGTGCGCCGGGCCTGAGGCAAAACCTGCCACAGACAGACCTGAGGCAGAGCTGGGGCTCGCCAGGATGTTGCGCTGTCACCTTTTTCGTAATTTCATCATTGCACTTTTGTAACGGTTTCCTCACGCCAGCGGATACCACGTGCCAGCTGATGTTAAAAGGTAATTCGAATCATACTGGTTCGTATATATATATATATATATATATATATATATATATATATATATATATATATATATATATATATATATACGCTGTCACTTATTTCAGATTTTACACTATGATTCCTTGTAGTTCATTCTCAGTGACTAGAAATGCTGTAATAGAGAACATTTGGAGTTGCAAAGAATATAAGATCCAACAGTGATGTCCAAATAATTACCAAAAATAGTGATTTTGAATGAATTGTGTGATGATGAAGTCTATAGAATTGTCTGTAAATTCACAAATATACACGGATACAGAAAATATTATAAAAGAGAATGGACATTTTCAAGAGATGTATTTGACTCATTTCAATTATATCATCGTCAGAAATACACGTATTCCAGACGAATACATGTACATATATATATATATATATATATATATATATATATATATATATATATATATATATATATATGTGTGTGTGTGTGTGTGTGTGTGTGTGTGTGTGTGTGTGTGTGTGTGTGTGTGTGTGTGTGTGTGTGTGTGTGTGTGTGCGTGTATGTGTGTGTACTGTGTGTATGTACATGTGTAAATGTATATGTATATATATATATATATATATATATATATATATATGAGATATATAATATATATTATATATATAATATATATTATATATATTATATATATATATATATATATATATATATATATATATATATATATATATATATATATATATATGTGTGTGTGTGTGTGTGTGTGTGTGTGTGTGTGTGTGTGTGTGTGTGTGTGTGAGTGTATGAGCGTGTGTGTGTGTGTGTGTGTGTGATTTACTTAGTACAACAATACTTATATCTACACATTTCCAGTTCATCATTATCAACGACCTCATGTGCTTGTGAACCGGAGCCGCATGTGCTGGAACATTTGCCAAGTGTTTTCAATCCACACCTTATTGTCGTTAATGCACGAACAATCTTCTGTGGAAGAGATAGCAGACTCACAAGAAGGTTCTATCAAGGGTTGTGCATCTTCAGAGTTCTTGTACTGCTGAACCTAACTCAGAAATGAACAGTTGATGATACATTTTGCCACTGGATTGTACTCAGAAAGTCCACTGATTTTCTATAGCTGCAATTCCCCTTGCCTTGAAGCCTATGCACTTAGTGGTAGGACATTTCATATGCTTTGTGCAGCTTTCAACGTTTACTGTAATACTTGGATATTATATGGAAGGCGCTCTCGTAGTTCACGGGTAAATTTCCCAAATGAAGGACATATATCATTGACGCATGCAATTTTCTTTCTCTGGTTCCAGTTTTGTCTCTACACATGTTTTCAAATCCAAGATAAGCCATAGAATCCATGCAGTCCGTAATGGGAGCAGTCAGCGCATTACCCTTGCTGTTGCACATGGCACATGGCTTGGATGAGGTTAACAAGATCAGAAAGGAGCTTAACTGGATCAGCATTTTCGCTCTGAAATCCTTTCACAACTCTCTGCCGTGCTTACTGTTCGTAAGCACGGCAGATGAAGTTTGTTCACAGGTCCTGAATGCATTTGTAATAACATTTCAGCACTAAAGCAGCTTTCAGAGCAGTTTACTATGCTGAAATGCAATTTCAGTTCATCCCTTTGGAAAAGCATACCGTGATACAGCAACTCCAACTGACAGCTACCCTGTCACAACCACGGGTTATCTGATGAGGTGTGTCATCATTCACAGTGGTATATCTCTACAATGAAAGAGTTGTATGGTTGCTATTGCATCTTCGTCCAGAATACATGTATTTTTGACGACAAGGACAGATCCAATGATCTTTTTTTTACGTCATTATAATAATAATAATAATAATAATAATAATAATAATAATAATAATAATAATAATAATAAATTATTACTGTCTACTAAGAATTCAGTTTTTTTGACAAACCGTCCTTGGTAGCACAAGACACGACGAGAGGAATTGAGACACATCGCACCATCACTAGATGATGTAGAGGAAATTCCTTTTCTAAAAGTCCACACACTTCTCCTACAGCGCCAGTGTTAATACTTACATTAAGTTTAAGGGATTCAACACTAATTCTCATATCTTTGATAGCTTTCACTATTGCCACTGCTGTCCC
>NC_051398.1:15133104-15140604 GCF_015228065.2 Penaeus monodon | reverse complement strand
GCGACTTTGTGAAAAAAAACCGGGCCCCCCAAAGGAGGAGGGGTACCCCGGAAAAAAGGGGGGAATGGAAAGTACCGGGTTAATAATTGATGAATTTACAGTAATCATCGAGTAAAAGGGGAAAAGGAAGGGAAAAGGTTTTTTGTTACTTTTTTGGCTTATGGGAAAAATGAATCGGGCCAGAGTGGCAATAGTGAAAGCTAAAAAGGGATATGAAAATTTAGTTTTTGAACCCCTTTAAAACTTAAGTAAGTATTAACATGGCCCCCTTGTAGGAGAAAGGGTGTGGATTTTTAAAAAAAGGAAATTTTCCCCTTAAAAATCATCTATTTGATGGTGCGATTTGTTAAAATTCCTCTCGTCGTGTTTTGGGCCCCAAAGGGAAAGGGGTTTGTAAAAAAAAAAAAACCCTAAAAAAAAAAAATTTTCTTAGTAGACGGGAAAAATTTTTATTATTATTATTTTTTAAATTATTATTAATTTTATTATTATATTATTATTAAATGACGAAAAAAAAAAGATCTTTGGGATCTGCCCTTTGGGTTCCGTAAAAATACATGTATTGGACGAAGATCCCAATAGCAACTTTACAACTTTTTCCCTTGTAGAATAACCATGTGAATGATGACACCCCTTTCATAGAAAAACCCGGGTGGGGACAGGGTAGCGGGCATTTGGAGTTGCTGTACACGGTTGTTTTTCCCAAAGGGATAAACCCTAAAATTTGCTTTTCACATTTTAAACTGCTCGGAAAGCGCTTAGGGGGGGGGGGGAAAATGTTATTAAAAATGCTTTCAGGCCCTGTGAAAAAAAAATTCATCTGCCGTGCACGAACATTTTTTTTAAGCAGGGGCAGAGATTTGTGAAAGGTTTTCAGATGCCAAAAATGCTGACCCAAATTAAAAGCTCCTTTGATCTTTTTAAAACCTTTCATCCAAAACCCAGTGCCTGGAAACAGCAAGGGTTTTAATCCCGCAAAAATTTTTTGTTTTCCCATTACGGACGCATGGATTTTTATGGCTTATCGGGTTTTTGGGAAAAAATGTGTAGGGGACAAAAATGGAACCAGAGAAAGAAAAGCATGGTCAATGATTTTATGCCCCAATTTTTGGGGAAAATTTTACCCTTGAAAACAGAGAGCGTTTCCATATAATTTTCCAAGTATTACAGAAAAATTTGAAAGCTGCACAAAGCAAAATAAAATGTCCTCCCACTAAGGGGCATAGGCTTCAAGGCAAGGGGAATTCCCGCATAGAAAATCGGGGAAATTTTCCCTAAAGGACAACCCAGGGGCAAAATGTACCCTTCAACTTTTCTTTTCTGAGTTAGGTTCAGCAGAAAAAGAACTCTGAAGATGAAAAACCCCTTGAAAAAAACCCCTTTTGTGAGTCGCTACTTTTCCCACAGAAGATTGTTCGTGCATTAACGACAAAAAGGGTGTGGATTAAAAAACACTTGGCAAAGGTTAAAGGCACTTTGCGCCCGGTTCAAAGCACATGGGGGCGTTGATAATGAAAAACTGGAAATGTGTAGTTTAAAAGTATTTTTGGGACTAAGAAAATCCCCACACACCCCCCACACACAACGCTCATACCCCACACAACAAAACCCCCAAAACACACAACAACCCCCACCACACCACACACACACACAAAAATTTTATTTTATATTATAATATAAAAATTATATTTTAATATAATATATATTATTAAAATTGTATATAAATATATTTTAATATATTTTATTATAAAAATATATTTTAATATCTCATAAAATTATATATATATAATATTTATATATATAACATTAAAATTTACACAGGGCCACATACACAAAAGTAACCCCCAAATACACGCACAAACAAAACCAACACACACAAAAACCCCACACCAAAACCCCACACACACCACACCCCACACACACACACACACACCAATATATATATATATATTTTATATATATATTATAATATATATATATTTATATATATATATTGTACATGTATTTTTTTAAAATACGGTTTTTCTGACGATGATAAATTGAAATGAGTCAAATACATCTCTGAAAATGTCCTTTCCCCTTTAAATTTTTCTGTATCCGTGTTTTTTGTGAATTTACAGAAAAATTCAAAGGGGATTTCATCATCCCCCACAATTCATTCAAAATCACTATTTTTGGTTTTTAATTTGGACATAAATGTTGGATTTTTAAAATTCTTTGCAACCCCAAATGTTCTTTTTACACCCATTTTGTCCATGAAAAATGAACTAAAAGGGAAATCATAGTGTAAAATCTGAAAAAAAGTGACAGCGTTATATTTTTAATTATATTTTATATATTATATATATATATTATATATATAAATAATATATATATATACAAACCCAGTATGATTGGGAATTCCCTTTTTTAAACATCAGCGGGCCCACGTGGTATCCGCGGGGCGTGGGGGAAACCTTTTACAAAGTGCAATGATAAAATTTTACAAAAAAGGGGACAGCCCCAACATCCTGGCGACCCCCCAAGCTCTCCCTCAGGTCTTTTGGGGCCCAGGTTTTTGCCTCGGGCCCGGCGCAAACTCAGACACGTGTCTGGAGCGTCTTTTGAAAAAACGCATCTGCATGGGGTGCAACTGAACACTTTAAACCCGGAAAAAGCCTTTTGTATCAGTCTTTTATTTATGCTATTTAAATAAATTTTAATATCCATATTTTGGGCATTTTTTAAAGAGTGTATGCCCAATTTTTAGGGGCCCTGTTCGTCTTTATGGGACCTTCATAACTTAGGATGAGTAAACATCGTGAAGCACTTTTAGTTGGGCGAACAGCCTTGAAGGTCTTCGGTTTACTTGCTGTTTTCGTGCATGTGCAGGAAAAAGGTCAGCACTTCCCCGCGGGGCTGCCCCAGTGAAAAAACGGCCACGTTACATGTAAAAAAAGCGGGGATGCAGTTTTGCCCGCTCTGTGCCGGGGTTTGCCTGTTTTACCTACGTGAAACCCCTAACTTTTCGACCCGGGGAAAATGTTTTCTGTTCATTTTTGATAAAAAAACTTTTGAAAAAAAGGGTTTTTCTTAAAAATTGGAAAAGGGCGTTTGTCGAGGTTTTTGCCTAATGCCCCCGTGCAGGGGATCGTCTGCACCTCAGGCCCGCCAAGGATTTCAGGGAAAATTTGTCTGCTATTTTAAAAAAAACCGCCAAAAATTTGTGAGGTCAAACTGGAGGATTTACAGAAAAACCATATTTTTGGGTTCTGTGAAAGGGGTAAAAAAATTTCAATTTTAGAAAAAGGAAAAAAAATTGTACAGGTTTTCTGTTATCCCTTTTCCCGAAATGCCCACGTATTTCAAAATGACCAGAAAAAAAGAAGAGTAAGAAAGGGCCATCAAAATTTTTGTGCGAATAGGCAGCTTCGAACCCCCCCTTATAACACTATTTTTAAAACCCTACTGACAACAATGTGCTTCTTTTATTTTCCCTCTTAGTTAATTTTAGTACAAAACTGACATATTTTTTTTATTTTCTCTACTGTTATACACCCAAAATTTTTTTTTTTCCCCATTTGTATAATTTAAAACACACACACAAAAAAAATAGACCCAGAAAAAATATCCCCAAATTTAAAATTTAAAAAAATGAAGGTAATCAAGGTTACGGAAATCCAGCAGCACCGGGGTTTCCGCGTTTTTTGCGAGCTGTTGCCCGGTTTGTCGGGGTTTTCTTTAAAATAATTAAATAAAAATGTTGTTTAAGAATGTTTTACCTACATGCCGGACTGCAAACGGGGTTTTTATATATAAAATAATATATATATATTATATATATATATAAAATATATATAAAATATATATATATAATATATATGGTATATATAAAAATATATTATATATATAAATATATTTTATATTATATATATTATGTATTATGTATTATGTATGTTGTAGTATGGGATTTTACCCTATATAAACATATTATACATATATATAATTATTTTATGTATACATTGAAAATGATGTGTTATATATATATTTTTATATATATATATAAAATAAAATATATATATATATATATAATAAAATATATATATAATCTGCTAATTTTAAAATTGTTTAAAAAATTTTAAACCCCAACGAAAAATCCGTCCCACATTTTTCCCGTTAGGGATAGAGCGCTTACTGACCAAAAATTAAAAAAACCCCAGATTTCCCAAGGGGAAGGGAGAAACCCCAAGAAAAAATGCAGAGAGAAAAAAAATAATGAAAACATTCTGGGTTGAACTTTAAATACTAGTTCCTAAACGCCTCAATTGTTGTTTTGGGATTTGGAGCTGGGGAGTGCGGTGAATAATAGAAAGGGGCTCGACAAGCCCGTTTTCCGATTCCCAGGGAAAAACGAAAAACCTGTCGAAAAAAATTACCCTTAAGTTTGGGAGACATTTTTTTCTAAATTTGGGGGGACTTTCTGTGGATTTAAAGGGTTGAAGGGTTTCCACCCTTTAAAAATATTGCCCACCTTTTTTTCTTTTTGAGGGGCCCCTCTCTGGGCTCTCTCTCTCTCTCTTTCTTTTCTCTCTCTTTTCCCCTCTCTCTCTTTTCCTCTCTCTTCTCTCCTCTTCTCTCTCTCTCTCTCCGCGGAAAAATTATATATATATATATTAATATATAATATATATTATATATAAAAAATATATATAAATATATATATGTACGTATTAGTATGTATGTATGTGGTGTGTGTGTTAGATATAGGGTCTCCCACCTATCTCTCTCCTCTTTCTCTTCCCTATTCCTTTTCTATCTCTATCTCTCCTTCTCGGGAAATTTTGGTCGGGTTTTAAAAAAACTGTTGTTTTACTTATATACGTGTAACTAAAAGGGGATATATCCCTTTAAAAAACTTGCATCCGGGTATCCAAAGGGTACATTTCCCGTTTTTTTGTGTGTTTTGGGGTGTGTTTTTTGGGGTGTGCGTGTGTGGGTGTATGTGTTTGTGTGTGTTGTGTTTTTTTGTGTGGTGTGTGGTGTGTGTGTGTGTGTATTTTTATTTTTATACATACGAACAAGGGGTTTTGCTATTTTTATGTATATGTATAGGATGTATGTATATGTGTATCAATCTATATCATAAAATTACTACATACATATATATATATATTATATATATTATATAAAATATATTATGTAGGTAGTATGTATGTATTTTTGTATTTTGTGTAATAACACTACATGGTGTGTATGATATATATATAATATATTATTAATTTTATATTTTTAAAATATATAAAATAAAAATAAATATATATATTGGGAATTATTTTAAATATTAAAATATATATTTAAAAAAATATATATTTTATATATAATTGTATATATACATATCGTGGTATATATATAATTAAAATATTAAAAAAATACCCCCTAATTTTGTATGTAACTATATAAATACATACATACATATTAATAAAATAATAAAAATATTTATATATATATAAATTTTATTTCAATATATATATATATGTGGGGGTGTGGTTGTGTTGTGTGGTGTGTGTGTGTTGTGGTGGTTTTGTGCATACATAAATACACACAAAAAACATAAAATTAAAATAGTTAATTTTATTAATTTTAAAATAAAATATATATATATTATATTAAAATTTTAAAATTTTGAATATTTTACAAAATTCACCTTACCGGATCTAGTTCCAGAGAAAAAAAAAAAGTATTCACGTAATATGTAATTCCCGCTTTTCTTAAAATTTCTTTCCCGTCCTACCATCAGCAGTGAAACACGCTCTCAAAACCCCCCAAACCCCTAATACATAAATCTTAAGGCCGAGCCCGATCCAGACAGCAATAAATTGGTTGGGCGTCGGTATCGCAATTTTGGTGACCTGGCAGACATTTTAAAGCTCATGAAGGGTCTCCTGACTTTCCGCTCTGTTTTCCTGCCTTTACTCGGGAAAAAATAGATTAGAAAATGTACTCCCCTGCTAAGTTCCACCCTTTTTTTTTCTCAGTTATGTTATTTTACTTATATATATACAAACATATACATATCTATATCTATCTATCTATCTATCTATCTATCTATATATATATATATATATAATATATACATAGTATATAGATATATATATATATATATGTGTGTGTGTGTGTGTGTGGGTGTGTGTGTGGGTGTGTGGGTGTGGGGTGGTACATTTATAATATATAGATATAGATATATATATATATAGATATATATATATAGTATATAGTATATATATATATATATATATGTATGTATACATATATAATATATATATATATATAAATTATATAATGTATGTATATATTTTTTTTTCTTTTTTTGTATATATATATATATATATATATATATATATAGATATATATATATATAATATATATATATATGAGAGAGCGAGAGAGAAAGAGAAAGAGAGATAATAGATAGGACAGATGTGTGTACATAGATACATACGTTCACACATACATACATACATACATACACACATTATACATACATACATGCATACATACCTACATACATACGAACACATACATACATACATGCATGTATACATACATACATTCATGCATACACACATACACACTTATACATACATACATATAGAGGCAAGAATCTAGACAAATCTATTTCACATATACAGCCTACTTCATTATTTGCTTATCTTTATATGTATTTTCCCATCTATCTAATCCCATATGAATTTTCACCCTTAAAATATAAAAAAAATAATATTAAAAAGAAATGACCAAAGCTCTGATACACACACTTTATGTTTTAAAAATACTCGTTGCTAGAAAAGCGAATTAGTGTGAGTCATCCGGGATACTGATTGCAAAGGAAGTACAGTCAGTCTAGTAATTTCCTGTTTATTGCAATGGTGAACTTGCTCGACTTGTGTTTGCAATGGTATTATCTAATATCTAATCGAGGACATTTGTTGTGTGACATGATGCATAGTTTTTTATAAACTTCAGTATTACTTATCAAACACAACACTCCATAATTAATTTTATTCAGTTCATGTTTATAGAACACCGAAATTCCTAAATATATCTGCCCCCTTCATCATGTCTTTATTAAATTTAAAAGAGTTATCCCTTAAATAACGTTTCTCTTTAATTTGCGAGCAAAACATTCTTTTATACTTTTGTTACCTTGATTTAAGGTAAAACTCTTTTAAATTAGAATACAACTTCTTTCATTGATCTATTACTTGGTAATACTATATGTAGTATTCTATACATTACATACATACGCACAAAATAAAACCAAATGGCATACCATACATGCATCCACATATACGTGCACACACACACACACACACGTATGCATATAATATTTAAATAATATATAATAATATATATATATATATATATATAATATATATATATATATATATATATATTAATATTTTTATTATATTATATATAAATAATAATATATATATATATTATTAATTTTTATGTTTGTAT
>NC_051398.1:15106330-15111330 GCF_015228065.2 Penaeus monodon | reverse complement strand
AGTAATAACATTAATAAAAAGGATAATGTTAATCATAAAAGTTGAAAAAGGGTTGGAATAATAGCAATGATGATGATGATAGAAACGATAATCATGATGATGATAATAATGATAATTATAATAAAAATGGTGCACATATTAATAATAACGATATTTATTTATTTTATAATGATAGCGATAACAATGATAATAACGCTAATAGTGGCAATAACAATAATAACAAGGAAAATAATAATTATAATGAAATTGATGATAAACATAACAACAACAACAACAACGATATTAATAATAATAATGATAATAATGATAATAATAATGATAATAATAATATCAATAATAATGATGATAATTATGACAATGATAATAATGATAGTAACAATAATAATGATAATTTATCATAAAAATGATAATAATGATAATAATAATAATAGTAGTAGTAGTAGTAGTAGTAGTAGTAGTAGTAGTAGTAGTAGTAGTAGTAGTAGTAGTAGTAGTAGTAGTAGTAGTAGGGGGCCGCGGTGGCCGAATGGTTAGAGCGTCGGACTCAAGACTGTCACGACGGCAATCTGAGTTCGAGGGTTCGAGTCACCGGCCGGCGCGTTGTTTCCCTTGGGCAAGGAACTTCACCTCGATTGCCTGCCTAGCCACTGGGTGGCCAAGCCAGCCCAAGTCAGTGCCGGGTAAATAGAGATGGTGACTCGATAAAAATACCGGGCGGAAGGCAATGGCAAACCACCGCTCTAAATTGCCAAGAAAAATCATGGAAGCCCATGATCGTCAAGGCCGCGGTGGCCGAATGGTTAGAGCATCGGACTCAAGACTGTCACGACGGCAATCTGAGTTCAAGGGTTCGAGTCACAGGCCGGCGCGTTGTTCCCTTGGGCAAAGGAACTTCACCTCGATTGCCTACCTAGCCACTGGGTGGCCAAGCCAGCCCAAATCAGTGCTGGTCCCAAGCCCGGATAAAATAGAGAGAATGATTACCTAAAAGGTAACGCCGGCACTCTCCGTGGAAAGGAACTGGGGACCCTACCACGTACTCACTCCAAGAGCATCACAACATGAAAACTACAATTAAGTATCATGCTGTGACCACGGCGGCTCAGACATGAACCTACCGTTAAAAAAAAAAAAAAAAAGTAGTAGTAGTAGTAGTAGTAGTAATAATGATAATAATGATAATAATAATAATAATAATAATGATAATAGTAATGATAATAATAATAATAATAATAATAATAATGTTAACGATGATGATAATGATAATAATAATGATGAAAATAATAATAATAATAATAATAATAATAATAATAATAATAATAATAATAATAATGATAATAATAATCATAATCATAATGATAATAATAATAATAATAATAATAATAATAATAATAATAATAATAATGATGATGAAAATGATAACAACAACAACAACAATAACAATAATAATCATAATAGTAATATTGAAAACAATAATAACGATGACAATATTAGTAATAGTAATAATAACTATAATAATAAAAGCAGTAGTAATAGTAATAATGATAGTGATAACAAGACCAACGGCAATGATAATGATAATAGCAAAAAAAAAGAAGTGATAAAATAATGGTGATAATAACAGTTGATGATAATGAAGATAGCAAAAATAAAAAAAGTGATAAGAAAATTTAATAATGTTGATAACAGTTAAGATAATGATAATGATAATGGTGATAATAGTAGTGATAATAATAGTAATGATAATGATAGTAATGATGATGGCAACGATGGTAATGATGATGATAATAATAATAATGATAATAATTTTAGTAATGATGATGATGATGATGATGATTACGGTGGTGATTATAATGATAAGAATAATAATGATAATTATGGTTTATTTTCATTATGATTCACACAAGAGATGCAATATCCATCATCACAATATCTTTCAGTTTTCGATTTCACATTTTATCATCTTTATGCTACATATGATACTAATAATTCTATCCACTAATACATTTATTTTTTACTATTAACAGCAACGAAATTATTAGGGATAATATACATAAACTGGCTCTCTCTTCTGTAAGTTAATAAAATTATATTGATATAATTCTGTAAGTTAATAAGGGAGGGAGATATGAATATTAAGTAGACAGATCGATAAATAAATAGAGAGACAGAAGGGGACAGGGGAGAGAGATGGCGAGAGAGAAATAGAAACAGATAGACAGATAATGTCGTGATCAGATTTACAGCAGTACAGGCAAATGAGGATATAAGAGAAGAAAGTCTGGATCGCAACAGCGCGGCATAAAACAAAGGAACTTTTGGTACACGAAGCACCTGTGCAGGGAACATCTAACCTGTCAGTTACTTTGTAAATTAGTCTACAAATAACACATAGTAACATTCTAACACCGAGAAGAAATGCACATCTCTTAGCGGTTCTCGTAACAACTTTCAAGGGCGGAGGTCATCGCAGGTAAAGATGCGCGCCGAAGGAGGTCCGCCAGCAGGCAAGGGGGCCGGGGCGTCTTCACACGTATTTTGGACTGTCTGTGGGAGAAAAGGTACTGCAGCGGGAGAAAATACTGTAAACACAGTACTGTAAATTTTAATTCCATAACTCCCCATCCATGCAAAATAATATGAAATTTCCTTTAGAATGCTGTGCGGATAGGGCGTTTCGAATCTTCCTTACAACACTAGTTCGAATCCGTAGTGACGAAAACTTGGCTTGTCTGTTTTTGTTTTACTGTCTTTGCAAATTTAAAGCTAATGTTGACTCGTCTTTCATCAATCTTTCTATTTGTATATATTTCAGATTCAGAAGCTTGCTCCGATTTCCAATATTCCACTTGATTTTCTTGTTTTACTGAAAACGCGATTCACTGGCCTAGAAAAGTATCCCATAAGTGTACAGTTCCTGTTTCCCTGACTCTAAAGAAAATGGCGGTAATCAAAGCTACAGCGACCCAGAGAGAGAGAGAGAGAGAGAGGGAGAGAGAGAGAGAGAGAGAGAGAGAGAGAGAGAGAGAGAGAGAGAGAGAGAGAGAGAGACAGGACAGGACAGAATGGGATTCACCAGGACGTCACGCTATCACCTTTGGTATTTTTGAATGCAATTTCTTATTCGTACTTTTGTAACGGTTTTCCTACGCCAGCGGATACCATAATTGATATTGAAAAATAAATGAACAATTTTTGCTTCTGCATATATAAGCGCCACCAGTTTCCTAGCAAAACGCAGAATTCACCCTTTTAGTTCCATTTACGAGTTTATTCTCTTGCTTATTTGAATTGATTTTTCATTGTGCCGCATACATTTCATGAAAAGAGGATGTATAAAGAAAACAAAATAAATATGGATATTATCTGCTAGACAATTAAGACTTATAAGTGTTTTAATAATCTATGGTATTGAAGATTGTGAATGCTATCGTTATTTCTCAATATGTATATACGCGTAGTCACATTCACTCACGTTCACACATACCTGTAAACGCCTCGCACACACACACACACACACACACATACACACACACACACACACACACACACACACACACACACACACACACACACACACACACACACACACACAAACACACACACACACACACAGTCGATGATATTCTATTAAAATTATACACCTAGAATAAAAGGGCCATGGATACCGACCTTGTAAATGACAAATGGGTGATTTTGTTCATCTCTTTTGATTAATTGTTTAATCAAATATCCCAATAACTAGACTCCCTCCTGGCCAATTGTCTTACATTCAACTCGGATTACACTCTACCACGAGGGAGTTTTTGCTATGAGTTATAAGAGGCAAAGTACTTTTATAACGATTTATTTATAATGATTTATTGAAACTAATGATGCTCCTAGGAAAGTATGCTTAGAGATTAAATGCCCGGCGCTGGTCTTTGCAACTGTGCCAACCGCGACAGATAGATGTATTGATAGATAAATAGATAGATGGGTAGATAGATATATCCATGGACTGATAGATAGATGATATTAAAACGAAAAAAAGAGAGATCTTAGGATATGAGGTTCCCACATCACCGGTGAAATAGACATAAATGATGAAAAATATCAGTAAAACAATGATCAAAATAACCAATAATTCCAAGAACGAGGAACTGTCCCTCATCAAACGTCAAATGTACTTCTTGTTCTCAAATCCCGTTGTGTTTTCCTAAAGTTGGTAAACACGACCCCGATCTACGTTTCCTGTTTGTGTTCCGTCCCTTACACTTTTCCTCAAAAATCGTGTATTTGCTTACGCTGAATACCATTAAAGCATGTTTGGTATGCAAATATACGCCAGCGTGTCATTGTCATCTTCATATGCTTACATACAAATTACTACGTTCATATACGCTTATTAACATACACACAAAGACCCATGGATATGTATGCATTGTAAAATATGGAAAGTTAGGAGAGAAAGAAATGGTCAGCTTCTTTGGGGCATGCAATGCACGCACTCATACATAATACGCTTATGCAAATGCACACACACACACACACACACACACACACACACACACACACACACACACACACACACACACGCACGCACGCACGCACACACACACACACACACACACACACACGCACGCACACATACACACACACACACACGCGCACACACACTCACAACACACACACAACACACACACACACAAACACAGACAGCTTCCAACCCCCCCCCCCCACACACACACAACTCCCCCCTTTCCCCCCTCCTCCCTTCCCCTCTTCTAACACATAGAAAGCTCACGGACAGGTGTTCGATTCTGACGCACGCCCCCCCCCCCCTATTCCCACGCATATGTTCACGTGTCAAAACAAATCACTGGAACGGTCATTAACACTCGTCTCGGGGGGGGGGGGGGGCAGCCTCCGCCGTTTCTCTGTCTCCAAGGGCGTCGTAGAAATCTGTCTTGGTTATCTTAAAGTATTATTATTATCATTATTATTATTATTATTATTAT
>NC_051398.1:15080958-15088458 GCF_015228065.2 Penaeus monodon | reverse complement strand
TGATAGTGATAAAAGTGATAATAATAACGATAATCACAACAGTAATAAGATAGAATGTTAATTATGATGATATTGATAGCGATGTTAATAGTAATGATAGTAACGGCACCTCTTAAAGATAATCTTAGAACATTGATATGGCAATCAAAACAAAATAATTTATTGATGATCTGAAACAAGGCTGCAAGTGAAAGATATTGACATCAGGTATGATACCGATGTGATAAACAATCCAAAAACATGATATGAATGACAAAAGAAAGAAAATAAAGAGTTGAACTGACAAAGAAAAGCAACAAAAGCAACAACAACAAAAGACGCAAGACGAAAGAAGGTAAAGTAAAAAGAATGTAAGAGTGTCGGTTTACAGTCTTTAAGGCTTGAACATTTCTCAGTCAGATCCACACGGAAGAAAACGTCCTGGTCCATTGTCTTTCGCCTCACTTTTATTTTCTTGAGGACGACGGAGCTCTCTCCTTCTACCCCCACCCCCTCCCCTTCCCCCTATCTCCTCTCCCCTTCTCTCCCCTTCTTCCCCCTCCCTTTCTCCCTATCTCTCTTTCTCTTTTCTCTCAACTTCTTCTCCCTCCCTTTTTCTCTATTTTCCCTTCTTTTTTCTCTCCTCCCCCTCCCTTTCTCCCTTTCTCTCTTTCTCTTTTCTCTCCTTTTCTTCCCCCTCCCTTTCTCCCTATCTCTCTTTCTCTTTTTTCTCAACTTCTTCTCCCTCCCTTTCTCTCTATCTTCCCTTCTTTTCTCTCTCCTTTTTTCCCCCTCCTTTCCTTCCTATCTCTCTCCTTTCTCTCCTTTTCTTCCCCCTCCCTTTCTCCTTATCTTTCTTTCTCTTTTTTTCTCAACTTCTCCCTCCCTTTCTCTCTATCTTCATTCCTATTCTCTCTCTTTTTCTCCCTTCCTTTTCTTTCTATCTTTTCCCCTCTTCTCGATCTTTCGTCTTCCTCCCCTTTTCTCTATCTTCTCCCCTCTTCTCGATCCTTCTTCTCCTTCCTCTTCTCTTTCTTCTCCCTCCTCTCTTTTTGCCTATTTCCCCTCCTCTTTTCTCTCCTTACTCCCCCTATATTTCCTCCTCTTCCCTCTCTCTTTCTTCTCCTCCTTTTCCCCTCATCTTCTTCCTCCCACCCCCCTTCCCCTCCTCTCCTCTCCCGCTCTTCTTTCTTTCCTTCCCCATCTCCCTTCCCCTTCCACTCCTTCCTGCTCTTCCCCTTTATCTGTCCCCATCACCTTCAACACCCCACAACCCCTCTGCCCTCCCCCTCCCCCCACTCCCCTCCCCCTCCCTTCGTCTTCCGTGCTTCTCGTCAAGTCCTGTGTCCGTCTTGTGAGGAATTTTTGTTTGTTTCTTGCGAGTTCCTTACCCCTGGTGTGAAAGGGGAAGAGTGTGAAAGAAAGGGTGTAAGGTCTTTTGTTTGCCCATTTACTTATTCTTTTCCTATTTACTTATTCTTTATCTGTTTACTTATTCTTTTCCTATTTACTTATTCTTTATCTGTTTACTTATTCTTAAACTTGTTACTTATCATTTACTTATTTACTTATTATTTACTTATTTACTTATTATTTACTTATCATTTACTTATTTACTTATTATTTACTTATCATTTACTTATTTACTTATTCTTTATATATTCACTTATTCTTTATCTATTTACTTATTCTATGTCTATTTACTGATTCTTTATCTATCTATTTATTCTTTAGCCATTTTCTTATTCTCTATCTATTCACTTATTATTTACCTATTTATTCTTAAGAATGGGAGAAGAAAATGGTTGTGATTTTGTATTAACATCAAGTGATTCGTATACTTGTTCTTATCACCGTTATCATCATTACTACTGATATTATAATAACCATTATCCTTCGCATTGGCATTATCACTGTTATTATCATTATTGCAATTGCATTAATATTGATTATTTTGTTATTACTATCTTCATTACCATTTCTATTATTGTTATTATCATTACTATAATCACAATTGTTATTATCATTATCATTACCATTATTTTTATTGTTATTATCATCATCATTATTATCATTGCTATTATTATAATTGTTATTATTGTTGTTGGAGTTAGTATTATTATTGCTATCATCATTATTTTCTTCATTGTTATTATCATCATCGTTATTATTGTAATTATCATTATTATCATTATCATCATCACTGTTATTATTATCATCAGAATCATTATCATCATCACTGTTATTATTATCATCAGAATCATTATCATCATTGTTATTATCATTATCACCATTTTATTATGATTATTACCATTATTATCACTATCATCACTAGTATTATCACTATTGCTGTCATTCTTATCATCATCATCATCATCTTGGTTATCATTATCATTATCATCGTTATATTGATTATTATTATCATTATCATCATTATCATTATCGCTTTTATTATCATGATGGTGATCATCATTATTCTTAATATTATCGTTACTATGACCATTCTCATTATTATTGGCATTCTCAATGATATGAACTGCAACAATATCATGTTCATGGTGATTTGACTAATGGGTATGATGATAGTGTTAATCATAGTAATCATCGCATAAGATAATTATTATAATGATAAAATTACGATTATCATAATAGAACTAATACTACTCTGACTATTACTATAATTATGATAATAATAATAATGGTGATGAAATGATAATGATAATAATAATGGAATGATAATAATAATAACAATGAGAGTAATAATAATAATGATAATAATGTTATTAATAACAACAGTGATAACAATAACGACAGCAACAGCATTAACAAATACTACTACTACTAAAAATAATAATGATAATCATAATAATAACAGTGAAGATAACCATCAATCACAGTAATCATAATAATGGTAATCACAATTATAACAGTGATTATCATCAAATTATTAATTATATCACCGTCATTGTTAGTATTTTCTTCATTATCATTACAGTCATTATCATGATCCTTATGACAATTATTACTATAATTGTTATCATTATCAATATCAATTATCATAACTATTATCATTACCATTATTTTATCATTATCATTGTTATCATCATTACCATCCTTTTTTATTTTTCGCATTGTCAGCAATATTACTATTATTCACATCATCACATTTTCTTCATTTCCTCATGCACATCCTCATTTTGTTGCTGACTTTGTTGATGAAAACTTTGTATTTGAGGAGATAGATTAATTACCAACACAGCCATGGGCCTATTACTTCATTAACGAGGATTACGTACACTAAAAGAAAAAACGTTTGAATTTTGTTGTTGCTAAAACGACAATGGTTTTACCCGGTGTCCTAATCTCATCCGATAATGGAGTAATGTTTAGTCTACCCTTTAATGTGCACTGCTGATAAGGACAGGGTGTTGGTCTAATATAGCTCTTTCTTATTTATCATCAATATCATAATTAACACGACCATTTCTCTCATTATTATTGTCATCATTACTATGATTACTCTCATCATTATCGTTGTTATTTTCGTTAAATATGACATGAATGATCACTTATAAAATTATTGTGATTTAGCCCGTGAAAATAATGATGATATCGATTATAATGATAGTAATTGTAATAATGATTACAATAATAATAGTAAAAAGGGACTCTCGGATCACGAAGGCAAATCAGTGAATCATTAAACGAAAAATAATTGTTTTTGTTTCAAATATTTCAGTGCTACTATTCCTGGAATACGTCGCGTTTACTTAATAATTGCTTATGAAAAATAATGAAATAATAAAAAAAAAACAGATAAAGCAAATGAGAAGATTTTGACAGAAAATCCGAAATAATTTGATATGCATAGAATCTGATTCAGAAATCCATTAATATCCACAATAGAGCCAAAACTACATCTTGCATTCCACTGAACTACTCTCATTAGAAACTTAATTATCTTACAGTATAGCATGAATGAATGAGCTTCTGATGTAGGAGAATTAATCACACACACACACACACACACACACACACACACACACACGCACACAAACACACACACACACACATACATATACATACATATTGTATTCATATTTATAGTCATGTAGACTTTGAATGGGGCCGGGTGGCCGAATGGTTAGAGCGTCGGACTCCAGACTGTCACGACGGCAATCTGAGTTCGAGGGTTCGAGTCACCGGCCGGCGCGTTGTTCCCTTGGGCAAGGAACTTCGCCTCGATTGCCTACCTAGCCACTGGGTGGCCAAGCCAGCCCAAGTGAGTGCTCGTCCCAAGCCCGAATAAAATAGAGAGAATGATTACCTAAGAGGTAACACCGGCACTCTCCGTGGAAAGGAACTGGGGACCCTACCACGTACTCACTCCAAGAGCATCACAACATGAAAACTACAATTAAGTATCATGCTGTGACCACGGCGGCTCAAACATGAACCTACCCTTAAAAGAAGAAGATACTTTGAATATACTATTATCTATATTTGAGCTAGAGTGATAAAGTCCAATATCTGAAAATATGGACGGCTTTAGGCTATTATATCCTTGATTCTGAAGGAACATAAATGACAGACGCTCTGAACAAGGAAATCAACCAGCAAGTCGAGACAGCGCAAGCAAACTGGGCAGCACTGTGACAAAAATCAAGCAAACCAGTCATTAAAGTAAATCAGAGCAAGTAAATCATCTAACAAGGCAAGACAAAGCAAGCAAAGTGGTTAAGCAAGGTAAAATAAGACAAGCAAACCGACAAGCAAGGCAAGACAAGACAAGCAAACCGGCCGACAAGGCAAGGCAAAGCAAGCAAAGCCTCGGAATGGCCTTCAAACACGCCACGTCTCTACTGCGTCTTCAAAGCACGTGCATCTGGGAACAGGTGTCTCGTCCTTGAAACGGGAAGGGAAAAGACTTTGCATAATTCATGAGCTTACACTGACTCTAACATTTTGTATTCTTAAAGGCGAATAGGTGGTATGGGGTTATACATATATCAGGCAGTTGGAGTATGAAAACATTATCGTTATTTTCATTATTATCATTATTGTTGTCTTTGCTTTGTCATCGTTGTTATTATTATTGTTGCTGTCATTATCATAATCATTGTTATTATTATTATCATTTATAGTGTTATGTTTATGGTCTTTAATAATATAACTATTGCTATCACTATTGCTGTTGTGATTACCATTGCAATACTATTAATATCAATGATAATAATGATTATAATGATAATGATAAAATCGTTAACAATAATAATATTATGGTTATTAACATTATAATTTCCTTCTTCCTATTATTATCACTACCTTACTGGTATAATGATAATAATGACAATGATAATAATAATGCTAATGATAATGACGATAAAATAATAATATTAACAATAATTATCATTACCATCATTAATACTATTATCATTATTATCTTTATTATTAATACTATTATCATTATTATTTTTATTATTAATACTATTATCATTATTAATGCTACATATGAGAATATTATTACTACGACTGGTACCATTACTCTACTATTCGCATTCTTATCATTACCACAATATCACAATTATCGCTTCTCTTACATCATCACCATGATCATTATAATTATCACTATTATCGTCATTTTCTTACTGACCCGTCTTTGACATACGATACTGTCAGACTGTTTAAAAATGCCTTGTATTTCTTGTCTTCCAGATAATGCGTTTGAATTAGAGGCATCTTTGTTAAAGTTAATGCACTGTGCAATTTCAGTGCAATATTTTACGTAACACCAGTCTCAAACGTAAAAATTCTAACATATCTTGCATGTATAAATGCTATGCATAACAGGAGTTAAGAGACATACGAGAGTGCATAATACATGATAGGATCTAGTACATCAATATAACACATATATCTGTTAGGAAAAACGAACATCCCTCTGAAGGAATGAATAAATGGAATAATGTAGTAGACAGAGAGGCAGACAGGCAGAAATATAGACAGATAAACAGATAAATAGACAGATAGTAAGATAGATAGGTAGAAAAACAGATATATAGGTAGACAGACAGACAGACAGGAAGATAGACAGTTTTAGAACTCTCTTACTTTTAGTCTCGAACCAGATAGTCCAAGCGTAGGTATGGGTGTGTTTAGCCTTTGTGTGAGCACCTAAGCGTGTTTCTGAATAAATTTATATGAGTATTTATACTAAAATGTGTTATGCACAAACTTTATCATCATTATCATTATCATTGTTATTATTAATATCATTATTATTATTATTATTATTGTTGTTATTATTATTATTATTACTATTATTATTATTATTATTATTATTATTATTATTACTATTACTATTATTTTATTATTATTATTATTATTATTATTATTATTATTATTATTATTATTATTGTTATTATTATTATTATTATTATTATTATTATAATTATTATCATTATCATTATTAGTACTATTACCATATTATCCTTATCCTTATCACAAACACATACATACACACTGTTGTCATTGTCATTGTTATTATTATTTTTATCATTATTATTATTATCATCATCATCATCATCATTATCATTCATTATCATTCATTATCATTATCATTGTTATTATTATTATTGTTATCGTTATCATCATCATCACTTTTACCATTTTTATGAATATTGTCATTAATACCATTATCATTATTCTTTTGTTATCATTATCATTATCATTATTGCTATTATTATTATTATTATCACCATTATTATTATTATTATTATTATTATTATTATTATTATTATTATTATTATTATCATTATTATCATTATTATCATTGTCATCATCATCATCATCATCATCATTATTATTATTATTATTATTATCCTTATCATTATCATGATTCAGATTCAGATTTAGATTAAGATAAAAGTCCGGATTCAGCTTATCATCGTAATTATCATTATTATTATTATTATTTATTATTGTTGTTGTTGTTGTTGTTGTTGTTGTTGTTATTATTATTATCATTATTATCATTACTATTATTATTATCATTATTATCATTATTATTATTATTATCATTATATTACCATTACTAAGATTACGGTTAAGATTAGTAATTAGATTATCAAAATTATTATCATTAATAACATCAACATTACATCATCATCATTATTATCATTATTATTAATAACATTATTTTTATTATTATTATTATCATTATCATTATCATTTTCATTATTATTTTATTATCATCATTATTATTATTATTATTATCATTATTATTATTGTTATTATCATTATTATTATTATTGATATTATTATTATAATTATTATCATTTTCATTATCATTATCATTATCATCATCATTATTATTATCATTATCATTATAGTAATAATAGTGCTACTAATGATATTCAAAATAATAATAATAAAAATAATGGTAATAATGATAACAATGATGATAATAACAATGGCAGTATAAATGATAATAATAATGATAATAGTAATGGTAATAATGAT
>NC_051398.1:15053458-15065958 GCF_015228065.2 Penaeus monodon | reverse complement strand
ATTCAAGGAAAATGGCATATTTGCCCTCGCTGTGAAGTTGTCGCACATCCCTGACTTTCCCTCTCAATATGAGATATGCAGTCGCGTGGGTGAGAAGATAAGCCAGTGCGTTTCTAGCCAAAAGATGTTGGAGTGTTGAATACATTTTGTTCGGTCACCGGTCAGTTGGCTCAGCGGGAATTTCAGTAATTGGTGTGGCTTGAAGTGCAGTTTGATTGGGTTTATATTGCTCGGGTTCCGTGAAAGAAAGGAAAGTAGGAGATAGATGGCTATATACAAATAAATATTTGTTATATATATATGTATATATATATATATATACATATATATATATATATTATATAATATATATATATATATATATTAATATATATATATATATAATGTATATATATATATATATAGAGAGAGAGATAGATGGATAGATAGATAGATAGATAGATAGATAGAATGATATGTGGACAGATAGACAGAAAAATATATATGTAGAAAGATAAATAGATACAGAGAATAAGGAATATACAGGAATAAACACAAATATAATTATGATAGTAGTAATAAAAAAATGATAAAGACAAATATAACGAAAATGATGATGATAAAATTATGATAATGATAATGATAATGATAGTAATAATAATCATAATAATAATCATAATAATAATCATAATCATAATCATAATCATAATCATAATCATAATAAAATAATAATAATAATAATAATAATAATAAAGAATAATAACGATAATATTGATAATGATTATAATATTAATAATGATAATGATGATGAAAATAACAGTGATAATGATAATCAAAACAACAACAACAAAAAGGAAAATAATAGCATAATAATAATAATAATGATAATAATAATAATAATAATAATAATAATAATAATAATAATAATATAATAACAATAATAAACGATAATAATAACAAAAACAAAAAAAAACAAAAACAACAAAACAAAACAAAAACAAAACAAAAACAAAAACAAGAACAATAATAATGACAATTTTTTATTTTTTTTTTATTTTACGGTAGGTTCATGTCTGAGCCGCCGTGGTCACAGCATGATACTTAATTGTAGTTTTTTCATGTTGTGATGCTCTTGGAGTGAGTACGTGGTAGGGTCCCCAGTTCCTTTCCACGGAGAGTGCCGGTGGTACCTATTTAGGTAATCATTCTCTCTATTTATCCGGGCTTGGCACCAGCACTGACTTGGGCTGGCTTGCCCACCCAGTGGCCAAATAGGCAATCGAGGTGAAGTTCCTTGCCTAAGGGAACAACGCGCCGGCCGGTGACTCGAACCCTCGAAATCAGATTGCCGTCGTGACAGTCTGGAGTCCGATACTCTAACCACTCGGCTACCGCGGCCCTAATGATATAATAGTAAAGATAATATTCAAAAAAAAAAAAAAAAAAATTCAAAATGATAATAATGATGATTATAATAATAATGATAATATTAATAACAATGACAACAACAACAATGGTTATAATAAAATAGAATTTATGATGATAATGGTAATAATGATGATAATGATAGTAATGATAATAATAATAATAATGATAATAATAACAAAATTGAAGATAGTAACAATAATTATGATAATGATAATAATGATAACAACAACAATAATGATAATTATAGTAATGAAAATGACAACCTACATGATAATAAAGATGATGATAATAATCATGATGATATTAATAACAATAACAACAACAATAAAATAATAATAATAATGATAATGACAGTGATAATGTTGATAATAATAATAATAATAATAATAATAATAATAATAATAATAATAATTGTGTTAATAATATTAATGTGGTGATGATGATAAATATAATATAGAAAAACAATGATAATGATAATGAATATAAAGACAATAAAATTATTGATAAAAATGATAAAGATGATTATAATAATTATAATAATGAAATAAAAACAACGATGATAGTAATAGTAGTAAAAAAAACAAAACAATAATAACAATAGCAATAATAATAAGAATTATTATTATTATTATAATAGTAATGATGATAATGATAATAATAAAAATAATGATAATAATAATAATAATAATAATAATAATAATGATAATAGCACCAACAATAATGATAATAATGATAGATAAAAAGTAACAATTACAATAACAATAAAAGTAATAATATCAATAATAATGATAACAATAACAATAACAATAACAATAACAATAATAATAATAATAATGATAATAATAATAATAATAATAATAATAATAATAATAATGATAATATTTTATCATTAATGATAATGATAACAATATTATTTATTATCATCACCATCCCTCTCTGTTTTCCCGGGCTTGGGACCGGCACCGACTTGGGCTGGCTTGCCCGTCCAGTGGCTAGATTATTATTGTTATCGTTGCAGTTTTTATTATGTTATACTTATATTTTCTTATTATGTTATGTTTACATTTAAATGATTCATTTGACTTTGTCTAGCATGACGCAGTTTTCACATTTTTTACGCTTTACTTCTATCGACTTTATTTTCTGTTTTGTTTACGCACGTTATTCGTTATTTTCGCATTTTTTCTTTCTCTTTTCCATTTCGCACTGCTTTTCTATTTCGAATTTTTTATCGTAGTTTTAACGCATTTTCTACTTTCGCTTTTTCTTATATTATATTTCGCTATTCATATTTATTTATTTATTTCGCTTTATCTTATTGTGCATTTCGCTATTTATATTTATTTATTTCGCATGCCTATCAATTTTCTGTTTGTTGCCTTCCTCTTCATTTTCTTGCTTTTTTCATCACCTGTTACCTGTTCGAATCTATCTACATATTACACACATATTTACATACATATTGAATATTCACGGTATTTCACATATAGTTATAGTTATGTACATGTACATTTACAGAATTAAGAATATGGCCTTTACAGTCGGGCCACCAAGGTGAAGTTCCTTGCCCAAGGGAACAACGCGCCGGCCGGGACTCGAACCCTCGAACTTGGATTTGTCGACGAATCCAAAAGTCCGATGCTCTAACCACTCGGCCACCGCGCCCTCAATTGCAACTGTTGCAGAAATCCTTAAATGTTGAAGAGACCCACTCCCCCGCTGTCGCCCTCTTCAGGAGAGAGAGAGAGAGAGAGGAGAGAGAGAGAGAGAGAGAGAGAGAGAGAAGAGAGAGAGAGAGAGAGAGAGATGGTGTGTGTGAGTGTGTGTGGTCCGCTTGTGGGTGTGCCTGTGTATGTATAAGTAACGCTTGTGTATGTATGTGTACATGTACGTTCCCGCATGTACGGGTATGTATAATTATTGTTAGAATAATAATAGTTTTAGTCGTCTTGACCGAAGTAAAAGCCGGAATGTCGTGTCGACATCCTTATCGAACTCTCGTTAAGCAAGAATAAGAAAACTGACAAATCTAAGAAAAGAAAAGAAGATAATCAGAATAAACACGACGGAGGTCATCTACTCATCTAACTATCAGTAATTAAGAAATCTCCAGCCGTCCATCTCATGAAAACAATCGCCGTTTCATCCCAAAGACAATTCGTAGTTATCCTGAGATGCTCGTAATTCACCGGGATTCATAATTCACAGATCTCACCCTCAAATTCCACCAAGCAATTACCAGTTTTATATCATCACATTAATAAGAGGTAAGTATAATGGTCATCTATTAATTCAATAATTAAATGAGTTAGTTAACTGAAATCACGAATGATAATAAGGACTTGAGCATTGAAATCACCCAACCGCTCTGGTATTTACGTTGCGCGCCACTTAAACAAAAGTGATTTCCTGTCAAAACAGTGTCACTTCAGTTCACTTCATTTGGCTTGTTTGCGTGTCAAATTGCATTATGTTGTAATCATAATGACTTTAATCGTATTTCATGTTAGCTCAGGCATTCATAAGAAATAAAAACGCGATGAAATAAGATTAGAAACAAATTCCCTACGTTATTATCTTTATCAAGCCATAAAAAATACAAACTTCCACGAAGAAGAGCAGCCTTAAACAAACAATGCCTTAAAGATGCTGTATCTCCGTAGTTCTTTCGTTAAACAATGAAGCTAAAGGCCCGTAAGAATAAGTTAAAAGCGTTAAAAACGTCGACTTACCGAAGGAAAAGTCAGGCGTAGACCTCTGAGCCAAGGTCATTCGCCTACAAGGTCGATGAAATAAATAATAACGATAATAATAATAATAATAATAATAATAATAATAATAATAATAATAATAATGATAATAATAATAATAATAATAATAATAATAATAATATACAACAACAATAACAATAATGATTATTATGACAGAAATAACAATAATAAAAACAATACAAAAACAAAAATAATAATGATAATAATAATGACAATAATAATGATAATAATGATAATAATAACAATAATAACAACAACAACAACAACAATAATAATAATGGTAATGTTGATTATAATATTGATAAAAATATTGATAAAAATAATGTTAGTGATAAAAAACAATGATAACAAAAATGGTAATAATAAAATAATAATAATTATGATGCTGATGCTGATGCTGATGATGATGATGATGATGATGATGATGATGATGATAATGATAATAACGACAATAATAATGATAATAATAATAATAATAATAATAATAATAATAATAATAATAATAATAATAATAATAATAATAATAATAATAATAATAATAATGATAATAATAATAATAATAATGATTATGAAAACAATTGTAATAATAGAATAATAACAATGATAATAATGGTAATGATAACAATAATAACGATGATAATAATACTAAAAAGAACAAGAATTATCATAAAGATTATGATTATAATAACAATAAAAGTGATGATAAAAGATGGTGATGATGATGATAACGATTATTTGAATAATAATGGTAACAGAAAAAAATATAATAATGATAATAATAACAATAATAAAAATAATAATGATAATAATTATAATAAAATAATAATAATGAATAATGACAGGAATAATAATTAAACAAATATTAATATTATTATCATTATTACTATTATTATTATTATTATTATCATTAATATTATTACATTGTTATTGCTATGAATTATTATTATATAATTATTATCAAATAATTATTATTCTATAAATATTAATTATTATTCTAATCATATAATTGTTATTATTAAATAATATTAATTATCAGTTAACAGTAATATGAATAGATAATAATGATAATAATAATAATAATAATATTCAAAATTATAATGATAATGATAATCTAATGTTGATAATAAGAATAATAACAAAAGCAACAACAACAAGGAGGAGGATAATAGTAATAACAATAATAACGATAATGATGATAATAATAATAATAATAATAATAATAATAATAATAATAATAATAATAATAATAATAATAATAATAAAATAATAATGATAATAATTATTATTATCATTATCATTATTATCATTATTATAATAATTATTAGTATTATTGTTATTATTATTATCCTATAATGATAATAATAATCGTATTAATAAAGATAATAATAATGATAAAAATGAAAATGATAATGAAAATGGTGAAGATACCAGTAAAGATAACAATAAAAATGATAATGATAACAATGATAATGATAAAGGTAATGATGAAAAAGATGATGAAGGAGATAATGATGATAATGATAATGACAATAATAATAATAATAATGATAATAATAATAATGATAATAATAATAACCCTGGCAATAATAATAATAGTGATAATAATAATATTAATAACAAGAATAATGATAATAACAGTAATAATAGTAATAAGAATTTAATGATAATGACATTGGTAATGATAATGATAATGATGATAATAATGAAAATAATAATATTATTAGTAATAATGATGATAATAATGATAATGATAATAATAATAATGACAACAATAATAACAACAACAACAACAACAACAACAACAACAACAATAATGAAAGTGAAAGTGAAAGTGAAACTGAAAATTGATAATGAAAGTAATAATGATAATGGCCAAGATAATGATAATAATAGTAATGATAATAATCCTAATAGTAATAACAATAAGAAGAATGAAAATAAGATTTATAGTGAGAATGATGATGATGATTATGACAGTGGCAATAATAATAATGATTATAATGAAAATGACTATGATAGTCATGTTCATAATAATGTTTGTTACTGAAATAATAATAATATGATGATGATGATGATGATGATGATGATGATAATGATAATAATAACAAAATAGTAATGATAATAATAACAATAATGATAATAATAAGAGTAATAATAATGGCAGTAAAACAAAAATAATAATAATAATGGCAGTAAAAAAATAAGAATAATAATGAAAATAATGATAACGTAAATAATAATAATGATAATCTTAAAAGTAGCTTAGTCGTCACCCCTCTCTATTTACCCGGGTTTGGGACCGGCACTGACTTGGGCTGGTTGGCACACCCAGTGGCTAGATTATTACCATTATTAATATTGTACTTGTTATCATTATCATTTATCTTCTCCCTCCTCCTTCCCTCTTCCCTTCTTATGAACACATATTTTTATTATTCGACTTCGCCACGTAATTCTTTTTTTCTGTTCGCATCGCATTTTGTATGATTTGTTAACGCACGTTTACCTACGATTTCGCAAATTTTCGCCCTCTTTCCTGTTTTGCGCTGTTTTTCTATTTCGATTTTTTATCGCATTTTGTATTTTCGCTTTTTCTTATTTTCCAATTCGCTATTTATCATATCGCTTTGTTTCGCACGCTTGTTTTTCTCTTTTTATTGCTATTTCGAATTTGCATCGCATTTTCTACTTTCGCTTTTTCATATTTTCGCTTTTTATTGTATCGGTTAATTTCGCACGCTTATTCATTTTCTATTTGTTTCATTGTTCCTCTTTTTCATTTTCTTGCTTCGCTTCTTTTTGTTACCTGTTATCTGTTCGAATCTACATATTACACACATATTTACATATATATTGAATATTCACGGTATTTCACAGAGACATGTTAATTTAATTCATATATAGTTATAGTTATGTACATGTACATTTACAGAATTAAGAATATGGCCATTTACAGTCGGGCCACCAAGTTGAAGTTCCTTGCCCAAGGGAACAACGCGCCGGCCGGAACTCGAACCCTCGAACCTGGATTTGTCGACGAATCCAAGTCCGATGCTCTAACCACTCGGCCACCGCGCCCTCAATGGTAACTGTTGCAGAAATCCTTAAATGTTGAAGAGAACCCCCTGGCGCCTTCTTCTTTAGAGAGAGAGAGAGAGAGACAGAGAGAGAGAGAGAGAGAGAGAGAGAGAGAGAGAGAGAGAGAGAGAGAGAGAGAGAGAGAGAGAGAGAGAGAGAGAGAGAGAGAGAGCGTGTGTGCGTGTGTGTGTGTGTGCCTGTGAATATATATGTATGCGTATGTGTGTACGTACGTGTGTGTGTGTGTATATGTGCATGTGCGTGTATGTATATGTCTACACACACACACACACACACACACACACACACACACACACACACACACACACGTGTACGTGTGCCTCAGTATGATTATGTGAGTGTTTATATGTGTGTACGTCCGTATGTGCATGCGTGTGTGTTAGCGTGTGTATGCAAGTGCGCGGACATGTGTGTGTGTGCATGTGTGTGTGTGCATGTGTGTGTACGTATGTCTGTATGTGCACGTGTGTGCGTGCGCGCGCGCGTGTGTATGTGTGCGTGCATGTGTGCGTGCGTGTGTGTGTATGTGTGTGTGTATGTGTGTGTGTGTGTGTGTGTGTGTGTGTGTGTGTGTGTGTGCATGTGTGTGAGTGTGTGTGTGCGTGCGTCTGTATGTGTGTATTTACGTGTGCGTATACATATGCGTGTATGTCTATGTGTGTGCGTGTATATGTGTGAGAAAATGTGTATGCGTGTGTGTATGTGTGTATGGGTGTGGGTGTACGTGAGAGTGTGTATATGTGTGTGTATTATCATTACTATTGTTATTGTTAATTATTATTATTGTAATTATCATTATTGGTGATATAATTATTATTATCCTTATCATCAATATTATTATTATAATTTTTGTTATTTTATTGTTGTCAATGTTGATATAATGATGATAGTAATAATAAGGAAAGACGAACCCCCTAACCAAGGCATCAAACGCCCTTTAAGAAACGCCCATTTGGAAACGCCCACAGCACCCAACTCCACGCCCTCACATGCCCGCCCATAGACCCCCCCCGGCGCCAGGTTTATCTACGTATCGATGGCCGCTAATCCCGGTCCTTCGTGGGTGTAACGCGATCAAGTAAATGCCATCGGGAATCGTCTGTTGATCACTGTCTTGCCCCGAGATGCACAGTCTGGTTGACCGGGTTATGCAGACGCAGGAGAGGAAAAGGGTTTAGCTGGAGAGGAGGAAAATCCTTCACTTTATTTTTGTTTTATTCATACGCTTGTTTGTGAAAGGTAATTTGGGATAATATGCAAACAGATAAAGACAGCCACAGTGACTAGTGAATAGAGGCATCATGATAAAGTTCTCCGAGATTTTTCGAAATAAGATATACTGTAATATGGTTATTCTCAGCTGAATGTACGGCACTGACAACATTGGTAAGATTTGTGAAATACACATACTTGTTTTCCATCATATTCCCGAAAAGGAAATAGTGCAGTACACTATGAAAAAAAAAGGAATACAGAAATAGAATAAATAGTTCTTAACGTTGCAGTGAACTCTCACATTCTCTCCATCTCTTAGTCCATGTATATATATCCTTTCGAAACTGTATATGATGTAAGTCCTATAATAAAACACATTATCCTTTAATAATCAGTAATCGAAATATAAATTTGTATTGCACGTCTTCCGTTTTTATCTCGGGCAATGTTTTGAACCTTCCTTTTTGGTGATGATGATATAATATATATATAATATATATATTGTATTATATATATTTTATATATATCATATATGTACATACACACACACACGCACAGACACACGCACACACACACACACACACACACACACACACACACACACACACACACACACACACACACACACACACACACACACACACACACACACACATATATATATAATATATATTATATATAATATATATTTAAATTATATAATATATATATAATCATATAATTTAAACATATACTATATATAATATATATTTAAATTATAATATATATATATATATATTATATATATATATATATATATATATATATAATATATATATATATATATATATATATATTTACACACACACACATATGTGTGTATATATATATATATATATGTATACACACATACATATATACACATATATATTATATGTATATGTATGTATAAGGCCGCGGTGGCCGAGTGGTTAGAGCATCGGACTCAAGACTGTCACGACGGCAATCTGAGTTCGAAGGTTCGAGTCACCGGCCGGCGCGTTGTTTCCTTGGGCAAGGAACTTCACCTCGATTGCCTACCTAGAAAACGACATATCGCCTGAGCGCATGTGTCGTAGGGGAAGTCACCGACGTGGCATAAGCCGCGGTTGATTAGGAAGGGCCACTGGATGGGCAAACCAGCCCAAGACATTGCTGGTCCCAAGCCCGGATATATAGAGAGAATGATTATCTAAAAAAAGGGTAACACCGGCACTCTCCGTGTAAAGGAACTGGGGACCCTACCATGCACTCACTCTAAGAGCATCACAACATGAAATCTACAATTACGTATCATGCTGTGACCACGGCGGCTCAAACATGAACCTACCGTAAAAAAAAAAAAAAAAAAAAAAAATGTATGTATATATGTAAGTATACATAGGTATGTATGTATGTATCTGTCTGTATATATTTATCTATATGTATAGTATATGTATCATCTATCATATATATATATATATATATATATATATATATATATATATATATATATATATATATATTAGTTTTAGTATTATCATTATCATTATTACTATATTAAAATTATTACTTCCACTGTGATTTTAATTATCATCATTATTATTATAACTTATTATTTATATCATTATCGTTGTTGTTACTATTATCAATATCATTATTATCATTGTTATTATTATTAACCCGGAAACGCCACACGAGCTGGTAAAGACTAAAGTCCCGTTCTGTTATGAGTTATGTCCAGTTCGCCCCGCGCCGTCTGCGGCCGTCTCGCCGACCAGTAAGTAAAGCCAGAATCCCTGTATGGCTTCGTGAACATAAAATGTGAACTTGGTTATTTTCATAACCATTGGGCGCAATTTTGACCAAGACTCCTTACTTGGGTGGCATTGAAGTCGCCAGGATAAGAATAAAGATTTGTTTTCAAAACTCAATATTGCAAGTTTGGACTGTCCGAAATACAGTTTTCCCAGCAGCCGTGTATTATCGGTTCTTATTCGAACCCTTCTCCTTATTTTCATTTTACTATTATTCTTTCTCTTCAGCGACGTTTTCAAACTGATATGAAAACCCCTGGATGGGTGATGATCGTCACATAGTTTTTTTCATGGCTGTTTGAATCCTTTGGATTGTTTAACTATCGGGTTGGTCTTTGGGCACTCGACTGCATTTTTCTTCTTCTCGTGCCATGCCTGGGGCATACCCTGGGGGTTTCTTCGGGGTATAAGTACCCATGTTTTGGCAAGGAAAGTACTTCGGTCCTGATTTCAGTTCGGGGTTGTCTTGAACCTTAATCCTGTTCTCAGTGTGCTTTCGCGTGGATTTACATCGCTTTGCGCCAGGATTGCTGAATTCGTGTCTCTTTCCTTTTCTTCTTTTTTATGATTGTGTGCATGAGAAAACGGCAATATTATGTGAATTTATCAAAGTGCTAGAGAGTTCAGAAGGACCAAATCCTTTAGGAAACTACTGCTTGAGGATTCGTACCTCCATAGTTGCCACTAATTTCCATAACCAAGTTATCGCCTAGTGTAATGAGCTGACGCCTCAACTTCCTTCTTGCCGCTCTCGTCCCCGTGTCAGGTCGCATAAGACTTCGTCACTCCCCCCCCCCCTCATCTATCCCTGGCGCCTGGCCGTGACGGAAACTGCAGGAGGCGCACAAGGCGATGCTGCGGAGGACCTGCCTGCAGGACACACTGACGAGATACTTTACTGAGGATGATGATGATCTGATTTGTTAAATAGACGTTTGGCCTTGAAAATGCGTATTTATAGAAAAAAAAAAAATAGCGACAGAAAATAGTATGCAGATGTTTGGCACCAAAGCCTGGTTGGCTAACTAGCGTGGTTTTATGTCGTTTTATATTTAGATTCCTGTATATATATATATATATATATATATATATATATATATATATATATATATATACATATAGATATATATATATATATATATATATATATATATATTTTTTTTTTTTTTTTTTTTTTGTAAAAGAAAGAAAAAAATGTTATGTTTCTATCAAAGACCTATTTAGATGTCTAATGGAAACGAGAAACTGAATAATGATTAGAATAAAACCTGTAACGTCTTAAAAAGCAGACGACAATTTTCAGAGACTCGAGGTAAAACGAACTTAGCGCACGACCTTGTTCGTATAAAAGGTCGATCAACGACCTTTTAGTGGGCTGTGAATAACTTTGGCTCAGTGATCTACGCTCGGTCTTTCCTTCAAAAAGCCGACGTTTTTAATAAATGTTATTCTTTCGGATTTTATCTTCATATTTTTAAACAAAAGAACTACGAAGCTGAGGAATTACAACATTTTTAGAGGTATTGTTTATGTATGGTTTTAAATTTAAAGATCGTTTTTTCGTGATTTATAATTGCGTTTTGTGTTTAATAATGGTAATAACTTACGAACTGACTCTAGCTTTTATTTCATCACGTTTTATATCTTATTGATATTTGGAATAACAGGAAGTACGAATTCAGTAATTAAATTTTCTTTAAACTTTTCCAGATAGATCATTTTACAGACAGAAAATGAGTGGAAGTGCTTCAGTTTGCCAGATATAATCAAAGTGACTTGACGTGAAGTGACTTTGTTGTGACAGCAAATCAACCTTGATTTAAGTGATTTAAGTCCTTTATTATTCATACTAGTGATTACTCCTGTTACCTAATTATCTAGTTTAGTAAGTTGATGAATTATTATTATACTTTTTATATATTGCACTGACTTTGTGAAACATGATTGTTTGGTGATCCCTCTGTTGAGTGTGAAATCTGTGAATTACCAATCTCAGTGAATCACTAACATCTCAGGCTAACTGCGAATTGTCTTGAGGATGAAACGCTATTGCTTTCTTGAGATGGACGGTTGGAATTTTGTTAATTACTGATAGTTAGATGGAGTGTTAATGAGTAGATGACCTCCGTGGGGTTTATTCGCATTTTTTCTGCTATTTTCATTTATTTGTCATTTATTTTCATTTATTCTTGTT
>NC_051398.1:15030680-15038358 GCF_015228065.2 Penaeus monodon | reverse complement strand
AATATTAGAAAATGCGATAGCAATAAATACTAGATCATGCGAAAATAAGAAAAACGAAAGAATATGCAGACTGAAAATGCGACAAAGTAAAATGAGAAAATCGACGATAGAAAAGAAAAAATAGCGAACGAGTAATTTGCAACATATGCGATATATGTATTGCGATAATACATATAAATAATATAATAATATAATATATATAATATATATATAATATATAAATATATATAGTAATATATATATATATATATATATATATATATATATATAAACATATATATACTAAAAAAAAATATATATATATATATATATATATATATATATTATATATATATATATATATATATATATATATATATATGTATATACATATACATAAACATATATTATATATATATATATATATATATATATATATATATATATATATATATATATATATATATATATATATATAATGGGGGAAACTAGAAAAAAGAAGTTTAAAATGCGGGATACAAATATAGTAACATTTTGATGAAAACAATACTAACAATAACAATAATAATGATAACTATAATAATGAAAATAATAATAATAACTATTATAATAACAATAATAAAATAACAATAATAAAAATAACAATAGTAATAATAATAATAATAATAATAATAATAATAATAATAATAATAATAGTAATAATAATAATGATAACAACAAAAACAACAACAACAACAATAATGATAATGAAAATACTACTACTACTACTACTGCTATTACTACTACTACTACTAATTATAATAACAATAACTATAATAACAATAATAACAATGATAATGATCATAATGATAGCAATAATAATAACAACAATAATAGCAATAATAATAATAATAGATACAAGAATAATAACAATAATGATATAATAATAACAAAATAAAACCAACATATCAACAAAATAATAATAATGTTAATAATGATGATGATGGTGATAATAGTGATAATAATAATAATAATAATAATAATAATAATAATAATAATAATAATAATAATAATAATAATAACAATAATAATCATAATAATAATAATAATAATAATAATGACATTAATAATGATGATGATGACGATGATGATGATGATGATGATGATGATGATGATGATGATGATGATGATGATGATGATGATGATGATGATGATGATGATGATGATGATGATGATAATGATAATGATAATGATAATGATGATGATGATGATGATAATGATAGTAATGATAATGACAATAATGACAAAAATGATAATTGTAGTAATGATAATGATGATAGTAATGGTAATAATAATTATAAAAGCATAACATCCCACTGCAGCCACATTTTAAAAAATTATCTATTTATTTTTTCTTTTCGTAAGAATATTCCCTCATGCATCTTCTCTGAATGAGTAAATAGATTAATCATTGCAGATAAATGAATGGATTAATAGATAATGAAATGAACTGAATAAACAACTACACTGAAGAGAAAATACAGATTTCCATCAAGCTGTTCTAGTAAAATTTCACTTAAAAAAAGTAGCCAAAGTGGCGTTGGTTACTAAATTAAGAATAAGTTGTGAATATCCTACTGTGGTTATTTCTATTATGCATTTTTTTTTTTATTGTAATGTTTCTCCTATTCATTTCCCTTGGCCTTTACGTGTGGGAATTTAGGTGTGATTTACTTTACATACAATCATTTCAAGCTGTATTTTCCACTTCTGGCTCTATCTAAAGTCAAAGGTGAGAATTCGCAGTCTCAGTCCACTTCTTATCCACCTCTTTGAATCCGAATTTGCTTTTCATCAACATTTTTGTCTCCATTTTTAAAACTTCTGCCTATCCTCACGCATTACTAATCCAGCTAACTTCAACCGCATTTATTATCCTTCATTTCTTTACTGTTTGCTTCTTCCCCATCTTCTGTACTAGCAAGAGACTTCAACATTTTGACAATTCCCTTTGAAAATATGTGATGCCCCCAAACGAACCTCAAAACCTACAGTAATTCTTCGTCTCCGTGTGTTCTCCCGCGACACTGTCTCTGCCCGCAGTGCTCATGAACTTGGTAATCTCTTTTAAGGCTGCAATGAGGTCACCCTCGCCGGTTTTTCTCGCTTCATACGTTTCAGTTCATTTATTACCATGGAAGAAATTTGTTATCCGCGCTCTTTCATATGTCATAGGATATCAAATTCCTGTCTTCGTTGTGTACATATGTGTGAATTGGCTAGCAGCTATGTGGCTACTTATCTATGTATTTATCTCTCTCTATATCTAAATCTATACACGTTTCCTTTTCATTCTATAATAAGAAACAATACCTACGAGATACAACTAGAAAATAAAGAAGGCAAAAACTCATCCAGCATCCCCAGCATCCTAATCGGCCATGATCTGAACCACCCCTGTCAAATCTGTACACTTGAAGCATCCTCAACCCTCCTTTGACCTCCTCTTCATGGCTCATACCTGCGTAGATTAAATTCAAGGAAAATGGCATATTTGCCCTCGCTGTGAAGTTGTCGCACATCCCTGACTTTCCCCTCTCAATATGAGATATGCAGTCGCGTGGGGTGAGAAGATAAGCCAGTGCGTTTCTAGCCAAAAGATGTTGGAGTGTTGAATACATTTTGTTCGGTCACCGGTCAGTTGGCTCAGCGGGAATTTCAGTAATTGGTGTGGCTTGAAGTGCAGTTTGATTGGGTTTATATTGCTCGGGTTCCGTGAAAGAAAGGAAAGTAGGAGATAGATGGCTATATACAAATAAATATATTTGTTATATATATATATATATATATATATATATATATATATATATATATATATATATAAATATATATATATATATATATATATATATATATATATATATATATGTATATATATATATATATAGAGAGAGAGATAGATGGATAGATAGATAGATAGATAGATAGATAGAATGATATGTGGACAGATAGACAGAAAAATATATATGTAGAAAGATAAATAGATACAGAGAATAAGGAATATACAGGAATAAACACAAATATAATTATGATAGTAGTAATAAAAAAATGATAAAGACAAATATAACGAAAATGATGATGATAAAAATTATGATAATGATAATGATAATGATAGTAATAATAATCATAATTATAATTATAATTATAATTATAATTATAATCATAATCATAATCATAATAAACAATAATAATAATAATAATAATAATAATAAAGAATAATAACGATAATATTGATAATGATTATAATATTAATAATGATAATGATGATGAAAATAACAGTGATAATGATAATCAAAACAACAACAACAAAAAGGAAAATAATAGCAATAATAATAATAATAATGATAATAATAATAATAATAATAATAATAATAATAATAATAATAATAATAATAACAATAATAACGATAATAATAACAAAAACAAAAACAAAAACAAAAACAACAAAAACAAAAACAAAAACAAAAACAAAAACAAAAACAAGAACAATAATAATGACAATTTTTTATTTTTTTTTTATTTTACGGTAGGTTCATGTCTGAGCCGCCGTGGTCACAGCATGATACTTAATTGTAGTTTTTTCATGTTGTGATGCTCTTGGAGTGAGTACGTGGTAGGGTCCCCAGTTCCTTTCCACGGAGAGTGCCGGTGGTACCTATTTAGGTAATCATTCTCTCTATTTATCCGGGCTTGGCACCAGCACTGACTTGGGCTGGCTTGCCCACCCAGTGGCCAAATAGGCAATCGAGGTGAAGTTCCTTGCCTAAGGGAACAACGCGCCGGCCGGTGACTCGAACCCTCGAAATCAGATTGCCGTCGTGACAGTCTTGAGTCCGATACTCTAACCACTCGGCTACCGCGGCCCTAATGATAATAATAGTAAAGATAATATTCAAAATGATAATAATGATGATTATAATAATAATGATAATATTAATAACAATGACAACAACAACAATGGTTATAATAAAATAGAATTTATGATGATAATGGTAATAATGATGATAATGATAGTAATGATAATAATAATAATAATGATAATAATAACAAAATTGAAGATAGTAACAATAATTATGATAATGATAATAATGATAACAACAACAATAATGATAATTATAGTAATGAAAATGACAACCTACATGATAATAAAGATGATGATAATAATCATGATGATATTAATAACAATAACAACAACAATAAAATAATAATAATAATGATAATGACAGTGATAATGTTGATAATAATAATAATAATAATAATAATAATAATAATAATAATAATTGTGTTAATAATATTAATGTGGTGATGATGATAAATATAATATAGAAAAACAATGATAATGATAATGAATATAAAGACAATAAAATTATTGATAAAAATGATAAAGATGATTATAATAATTATAATAATGAAATAAAAACAACGATGATAGTAATAGTAGTAATAATAATTATAATAATGATGATAATAGCACCAACAATAATGATAATAATGATAGATAAAAAGTAACAATTACAATAACAATAAAAGTAATAATATCAATAATAATGATGATAATATTAATAAAATCATTGATAAAAAATTATAATGATGATTAATAACAATAACAATAACAATAATAATAATAATAATGATAATAATAATAATAATAATAATAATAATAATAATAATGATAATAATAATGATAATAATAATAATAATAATAGTAATGACAATATTTTATCATTAATGATAATGATAACAATATTATTTATTATCATCACCATCCCTCTCTGTTTTCCCGGGCTTGGGACCGGCACCGACTTGGGCTGGCTTGCCCGTCCAGTGGCTAGATTATTATTGTTATCGTTGCAGTTTTTATTATGTTATACTTATATTTTCTTATTATGTTATGTTTACATTTAAATGATTCATTTGACTTTGTCTAGCATGACGCAGTTTTCACATTTTTTACGCTTTACTTCTATCGACTTTATTTTCTGTTTTGTTTACGCACGTTATTCGTTATTTTCGCATTTTTTCTTTCTCTTTTCCATTTCGCACTGCTTTTCTATTTCGAATTTTTTATCGCAGTTTTGACGCATTTTCTACTTTCGCTTTTTCTTATATTATATTTCGCTATTCATATTTATTTATTTATTTCGCTTTATCTTATTGTGCATTTCGCTATTTATATTTATTTATTTCGCATGCCTATCAATTTTCTGTTTGTTGCCTTCCTCTTCATTTTCTTGCTTTTTTCATCACCTGTTACCTGTTCGAATCTATCTACATATTACACACATATTTACATACATATTGAATATTCACGGTATTTCACATATAGTTATAGTTATGTACATGTACATTTACAGAATTAAGAATATGGCCATTTACAGTCGGGCCACCAAGGTGAAGTTCCTTGCCCAAGGGAACAACGCGCCGGCCGGGACTCGAACCCTCGAACTTGGATTTGTCGACGAATCCAAAAGTCCGATGCTCTAACCACTCGGCCACCGCGCCCTCAATTGCAACTGTTGCAGAAATCCTTAAATGTTGAAGAGACCCACTCCCCCGCTGTCGCCCTCTTCAGAGAGAGAGAGAGAGAGAGAGAGAGAGAGAGAGAGAGAGAGAGAGAGAGAGAGAGAGAGAGAGAGAGAGAGAGAGAGAGAGAGAGAGATGGTGTGTGTGAGTGTGTGTGTCCGCTTGTGGGTGTGCCTGTGTATGTATAAGTAACGCTTGTGTATGTATGTGTACATGTACGTTCCCGCATGTACGGGTATGTATAATTATTGTTAGAATAATAATAGTTTTAGTCGTCTTGACCGAAGTAAAAGCCGGAATGTCGTGTCGACATCCTTATCGAACTCTCGTTAAGCAAGAATAAGAAAACTGACAAATCTAAGAAAAGAAAAGAAGATAATCAGAATAAACACGACGGAGGTCATCTACTCATCTAACTATCAGTAATTAAGAAATCTCCAGCCGTCCATCTCATGAAAACAATCGCCGTTTCATCCCAAAGACAATTCGTAGTTATCCTGAGATGCTCGTAATTCACCGGGATTCATAATTCACAGATCTCACCCTCAAATTCCACCAAGCAATTACCAGTTTTATATCATCACATTAATAAGAGGTAAGTATAATGGTCATCTATTAATTCAATAATTAAATGAGTTAGTTAACTGAAATCACGAAATGATAATAAGGACTTGAGCATTGAAATCACCCAACCGCTCTGGTATTTACGTTGCGCGCCACTTAAACAAAAGTGATTTCCTGTCAAAACAGTGTCACTTCAGTTCACTTCATTTGGCTTGTTTGCGTGTCAAATTGCATTATGTTGTAATCATAATGACTTTAATCGTATTTCATGTTAGCTCAGGCATTCATAAGAAATAAAAACGCGATGAAATAAGATTAGAAACAAATTCCCTACGTTATTATCTTTATCAAGCCATAAAAAATACAAACTTCCACGAAGAAGAGCAGCCTTAAACAAACAATGCCTTAAAGATGCTGTATCTCCGTAGTTCTTTCGTTAAACAATGAAGCTAAAGGCCCGTAAGAATAAGTTAAAAGCGTTAAAAACGTCGACTTACCGAAGGAAAAGTCAGGCGTAGACCTCTGAGCCAAGGTCATTCGCCTACAAGGTCGATGAAATAAATAATAATGATAATAATAATAATAATAATAATAATAATAATAATAATAATGATAATAATAATGATAATAATAATAATAATAATAATAATAAATAAATGATAATAATAATAATAATAATAATAATAATAATAATGATAATAATGATAATAATAATGATAATAATGATAATAATAATAATGATAACAACAACAACAACAACAATAATAATAATGGTAATGTTGATTATAATATTGATAAAAATATTGATAAAAATAATGTTAGTGATAAAAAATAATAATAATAATAATAATAATAATAATAATAATAATAATAATAATAATAATAATAATAATGATAATAATAATAATAATAATGATTATGAAAACAATTGTAATAATAGAATAATAACAATGATAATAATGGTAATGATAACAATAATAACGATGATAATAATACTAAAAAGAACAAGAATTATCATAAAGATTATGATTATAATAACAATAAAAGTGATGTAAAAGATGGTGATGATGATGATAACGATTATTTGAATAATAATGGTAACAGAAAAAAATATAATAATGATAATAATAACAATAATAAAAATAATAATGATAATAATTATAATAAAATAATAATAATGAATAATGACAGGAATAATAATTAAACAAATATTAATATTATTATCATTATTACTATTATTATTATTATTATTATCATTAATATTATTACATTGTTATTGCTATGAATTATTATTATATAATTATTATCAAATAATTATTATTCTATAAATATTAATTATTATTCTAATCATATAATTGTTATTATTAAATAATATTAATTATCAGTTAACAGTAATATGAATAGATAATAATGATAATAATAATAATAATAATATTCAAAATTATAATGATAATGATAATCTAATGTTGATAATAAGAATAATAACAAAAGCAACAACAACAAGGAGGAGGATAATAGTAATAACAATAATAAAATGATGATAATAAAATAATAATAAAAAAAATAAAGATAA
>NC_051398.1:15027333-15030580 GCF_015228065.2 Penaeus monodon | reverse complement strand
GAGGGTGCAAAAGAGGGGTCCAAACGGGAAAAACGATAGCTACTGTTAAGATTATCATTATTATTATTTACGTTATCATTATTTTTTTCATTATTATTCTTATTTTAAGATTATCATTATTATTATTTACGTTATCATTATTTTCATTATATTCTTATTTTTTTACTGCCATTATTATTATTATTTTTGTTTTACTGCCATTATATTACTCTTATTATTATCATTATTGTTATTATTATCATTACTATTTTATTATTATTATTATTATTATTATTATTATTATTATTATTATATTATTATGTTATTATGTTATCATTATATTATTGTTATTATTATCATTATCATCATCATCTTTCATCATCATCATCATCATCATTATTATTATTATTTCAGTAACAAACTTATTATGAACATGACTATCATAGTCATTTTCATTAATCATTATTATTATGCCACTGTCATAATCATCATTCATTCTCACTATAAATCTTTTTTTCATTCTTCTTATTGTTATTACTATTAGGATTATTACCATTACTATTATTATCATTATCTTGACCATTATCATTATTACTTTCATTATCAATTTTCAGTTTCACTTTCACTTTCACTTTCATTATTGTTGTTGTGTTGTGTTGTTGTTGTTGTTGTTATTATTGTGATCATTATTATTATTATCATTATCATTATTATCATCATTATTACTAATAATATTATTATTTTCATTATTATCATCATTATCATTATCATTACCAATGTCATTATCATTAAATTCTTATTACTATTATTACTGTTATTATCATTATTCTTGTTATTAATATTATTATTATCACTATTATTATTATTGCCAGGGTAATTTATTATGTTTTATTATTATTATCATTATTATTATTATCATTATTATTATTATCATTATTACCTTCATCATCTTTTTCATCATTACCTTTATCATTATCATTGTTATCATTATCATTTTTATTGTTATCTTTACTGGTATCTTCACCATTTTCATTATCATTTTCATTTTTATCATTATTATTATCTTTATTAATACGATTATTATTATCATTATAGGATAATAATAATAACAAATACTAATAATTATTATAATAATGATAATAATGATAATGATAATAATAATTATTATCATTATTATTTTATTATATTATTATTATTATTATTATTATTATTATTATTATTATTATATTATTATTATTATTTATCATCATTATCGTTATTATTGTTATTACTATTATCCTCCTCCTTGTTGTTGTTGTTTTTGTTATTATTCTATTATCAACATTAGATTATCATTATCATTATAATTTTGAATATTATTATTATTATTATTATCATTATTATCTATTCATATTACTGTTAACTGATAATTAATATTATTTAATAATAACAATTATATGATTAGAATAATAATTAATATTTATAGAATAATAATTATTGATAATAATTATATAATATAATTCATAGCAATAAACAATGTAATAATATTAATGATAATAATAATAATAATAATAGTAATAATGATAATAATATTAATATTGTTTAATTATTATTCCTGTCATTATTCATTATTATTATTTTATTATAATTATTATCATTATTATTTTTATTATTGTTATTATTATCATTATTATATTTTTTTCTGTTACCATTATTATTCAAATAATCGTTATCATCATCATCACCATCTTTTATCATCACTTTTATTTTTATTATAATCATAATCTTTATGATAATTCTTGTTCTTTTTAGTATTATTATCATCGTATTATTGTTATCATTACCATTATTATCATTGTTATTATTCTATTATTACAATTGTTTTCATAATCATTATTATTATTATATTATCATTATTATTATTATTAATATTATTATTATTATTATTATCATTATTATTGTCGTTATTATCATTATCATCATCATCATCCATCATCATCATCATCATCATCAGCATCAGCATCAGCATCATAATTATTATTATAATATTATTACCATTTTTGTTATCATTGTTTTTTATCACTAACATTATTTTTATCAATATTTTTATCAATATTATAATCAACATTACCATTATTATTATGTTTGTTGTTGTTGTTGTTATTTTTGTTATTATTATCATTATTATCATTATTATTGTCATTATTATTATTATTATTATTATATTATTATTATTATTATTATTATTATTATCGTTATATTTATTTCATCGACCTTGTAGGCGAATGACCTTGGCTCAGAGGTCTACGCCTGACTTTTCCTTTCGGTAAGTCGACGTTTTTAACGCTTTTAACTTATTTTTACGGGCCTTTAGCTTCATTGTTTAACGAAAAGAACTACGGAGATACAGCATCTTTAAGGCATTGTTTTTTTAAGGCTGCTCTTCTTCGTGGAAGTTTGTATTTTTTATGGCTTGATAAAGATAATAACGTAGGGAATTTGTTCTAATCTTATTTCATCGCGTTTTTATTTCTTATGAATGCCTGAGCTAACATGAAATACGATTAAAGTCATTATGATTACAACATAATGCAATTTGACACGCAAACAAGCCAAATGAAGTGAACTGAAGTGACACTGTTTTGACAGGAAATCACTTTTGTTTAAGTGGCGCGCAACGTAAATACCAGAGCGGTTGGGTGATTTCAATGCTCAAGTCCTTATATCATTCGTGATTTCAGTTACTAACTCATTTAATTATTGAATTAATAGATGACCATTATACTTACCTCTTATTAATGTGATGATATAAAACTGGTAATTGCTTGGTGGAATTTGAGGGTGAGATCTGTGAATTATGAATCCCGGTGAATTACGAGCATCTCAGGATAACTACGAATTGTCTTTGGGATGAAACGGCGATTGTTTTCATGAGATGGACGGCTGGAGATTCTAATTACTGATAGTTAGATGAGTAGATGACCTCCGTCGTGTTTATTCTGATTATCTTCTTTCTTTTCTTAGATTTGTCAGTTTTCTTATTCTTGCTTAACGAGAGTTCGATAAGGATGTCGACACGACATTCCGGCTTTTACTTCGGTCAAGACGACTAAAACTATTATTATTCTAACAATAATTATACATACCCGTACATGGGGGAACGTACATGTACACATACATACACAAGCGTTACTTATACATACACAGGCACACCCACAAGCGGACACACACACTCACACACACCATCTCTCTCTCTCTCTCTCTCTCTCTCTCTCTCTCTCTCTCTCTC
>NC_051398.1:15016994-15022233 GCF_015228065.2 Penaeus monodon | reverse complement strand
ATAAAGTTTTCAAGTTCCTTCCAAAAAAGGAGAACAACGCGCGGCCGGAACCTCCCGAAAACCCCCCGGAACTCACCCTGGGATTTGTTTCGACGAATCCAAGTCCGATGCTCTAACCACTCGGCCACCGCGCCCTCAAGGGTAACTGTTGCAGAAATCCTTAAATGTTGAAGAGAACCCCTGGCGCCTTCTTCTTTAGAAGGAGAGGAGGAGAGAGAGAGAGAGAGGAGAGGGGAGAGAGGAAGAGAGAGAGAAGAGAGAAAAGAGAGGAGAGAGAGAGAGCGTGTGTGCGTGTGTGTGTGTGTGGCCTGTGAATATATATGTATGCGTATGTGTGTACGTACGTGTGTGTGTGTTGTATATGTGCATGGGGCGTGTATGTATAGGGTCTACACACACACACACACACACACACACACACACACACCAACACACACAACACCACGTGTACGTGTGCCTCAGTATGATTATGTGAGTGTTTATATGTGTGTACGTCCGTATGTGCATGCGTGTGTGTTAGCGTGTGTATGCAAGTGCGCGGCCCATGTGTGTGTGTGCATGTGTGTGTGTGCATGTGTGTGACGTATGTCTGTATGTGCACGTGTGTGCGTGCGCCGCGCGTGTGTGTGTGTGTGTTGTTGGTGTGTGTGTTTTGTGTGTGTTGGTGTTTTGTGGTGTGTGTGTGTGTGTGTGTGTGTGTGTGCATGTGTGTGGAAAAAAAAAGTGTTTGGTTGTGTCCCGTGGCTTTCTGTATGTGTGTATTTACGTGTGCGTATACATATGCGGTATGTCTATGTGTGTGCGTGTATATGTGTGGAAAATGTGTATGCGTGTGTGTATGTGTGTATGGGTGTGGGTGTACGTGAGAGTGTGTTTTATGTGTGTGTATTATCATTACTATTGTTATTGTTAATTATTATTTTTTGTAATTATCATTATTGGTGATATAATTATTATATCCTTATCATCAATATTATTATTTTAAATTTTTGTTATTTTATTGTTGTCAAGTTGAATTTTAATGATGATAGTAATAATAAGGAAAGACGAACCCCTTTAAACCCAAAGGGATCAAACGCCCTTTAAGAAACGCCCATTTGGAAAAAGCCCACAGCACCCAACTCCACGCCCTCACATGCCCGCCCCCTAGACCCCCCCCGGCGCCAGGTTTATCTACGTATCGATGGCCGCTAATCCCGGTCCTTCGTGGGTGTAACGCGATCAAGTAAATGCCATCGGGAATCGTCTGTTGATCACTGTCTTGCCCCGAGATGCACAGTCTGGTTGACCGGGTTATGCAGACGCAGGAGAGGAAAAGGGTTTAGCTGGAGAGGAGGAAAATCCTTCACTTTATTTTTGTTTTATTCATACGCTTGTTTGTGAAAGGTAATTTGGGATAATATGCAAACAGATAAAGACAGCCACAGTGACTAGTGAATAGAGGCATCATGATAAAGTTCTCCGAGATTTTTCGAAATAAGATATACTGTAATATGGTTATTCTCAGCTGAATGTACGGCACTGACAACATTGGTAAGATTTGTGAAATACACATACTTGTTTTCCATCATATTCCCGAAAAGGAAATAGTGCAGTACACTATGAAAAAAAAAGGAATACAGAAATAGAATAAATAGTTCTTAACGTTGCAGTGAACTCTCACATTCTCTCCATCTCTTAGTCCATGTATATATATCCTTTCGAAACTGTATATGATGTAAGTCCTATAATAAAACACATTATCCTTTAATAATCAGTAATCGAAATATAAATTTGTATTGCACGTCTTCCGTTTTTATCTCGGGCAATGTTTTGAACCTTCCTTTTTGGTGATGATGATATAATATATATATAATATATATATTGTATTATATATATTTTATATATATCATATATGTACACACACACACACACACACACACACACACACACACACACACACACACACACACACACACACACACACACACACACACACACACACACATATATATATAATATATACTATATATAATATATATTTAAATTATAATATATATATATATATATATATATATATATATATATATATATATATATATATATATATATATATATATATATATATATATTACACACACACATATGTGTGTATATATATATATATATATATATATATATATATATATATATATATATATATATATATATATATATATGTATATATATATATATATATATGTATACACACATACATATATACACATATATATTATATGTATATGTATGTATAAGGCCGCGGTGGCCGAGTGGTTAGAGCATCGGACTCAAGACTGTCACGACGGCAATCTGAGTTCGAAGGTTCGAGTCACCGGCCGGCGCGTTGTTTCCTTGGGCAAGGAACTTCACCTCGATTGCCTACCTAGAAAACGACATATCGCCTTGAGCGCATGTGTCGTAGGGGAAGTCACCGACGTGGCATAAGCCGCGGTTGATTAGGAAGGGCCACTGGATGGGCAAACCAGCCCAAGACATTGCTGGTCCCAAGCCCGGATATATAGAGAGAATGATTATCTAAAAAAAGGGTAACACCGGCACTCTCCGTGTAAAGGAACTGGGGACCCTACCATGCACTCACTCTAAGAGCATCACAACATGAAATCTACAATTACGTATCATGCTGTGACCACGGCGGCTCAAACATGAACCTACCGTAAAAAAAAAAAAAAAAAAAAAAAAAAATGTATGTATATATGTAAGTATACCATAGGTATGTATGTATGTATCTGTCTGTATATATTTATCTATATGTATATGTATATGTATCATCTATCATATATATATATATATATATATATATATATATATATATATATATATATATATATTAGTTTTAGTATTATCATTATCATTATTACTATATTAAAATTATTACTTCCACTGTGATTTTAATTATCATCATTATTATTATAACTTATTATTTATATCATTATCGTTGTTGTTACTATTATCAATATCATTATTATCATTGTTATTATTATTAACCGCGGAAACGCCACACGAGCTGGTAAAGACTAAAGTCCCGTTCTGTTATGAGTTATGTCCAGTTCGCCCCGCGCCGTCTGCGGCCGTCTCGCCGACCAGTAAGTAAAGCCAGAATCCCTGTATGGCTTCGTGAACATAAAATGTGAACTTGGTTATTTTCATAACCATTGGGCGCAATTTTGACCAAGACTCCTTACTTGGGTGGCATTGAAGTCGCCAGGATAAGAATAAAGATTTGTTTTCAAAACTCAATATTGCAAGTTTGGACTGTCCGAAATACAGTTTTCCCAGCAGCCGTGTATTATCGGTTCTTATTCGAACCCTTCTCCTTATTTTCATTTTACTATTATTCTTTCTCTTCAGCGACGTTTTCAAACTGATATGAAAACCCCTGGATGGGTGATGATCGTCACATAGTTTTTTTCATGGCTGTTTGAATCCTTTGGATTGTTTAACTATCGGGTTGGTCTTTGGGCACTCGACTGCATTTTTCTTCTTCTCGTGCCATGCCTGGGGCATACCCTGGGGGTTTCTTTCGGGGTATAAGTACCCATGGTTTTGGCAAGGAAAGTACTTCGGTCCTGATTTCAGTTCGGGGTTGTCTTGAACCTTAATCCTGTTCTCAGTGTGCTTTCGCGTGGATTTACATCGCTTTGCGCCAGGATTGCTGAATTCGTGTCTCTTTCCTTTTCTTCTTTTTTATGATTGTGTGCATGAGAAAACGGCAATATTATGTGAATTTATCAAAGTGCTAGAGAGTTCAGAAGGACCAAATCCTTTAGGAAACTACTGCTTGAGGATTCGTACCTCCATAGTTGCCACTAATTTCCATAACCAAGTTATCGCCTAGTGTAATGAGCTGACGCCTCAACTTCCTTCTTGCCGCTCTCGTCCCCGTGTCAGGTCGCATAAGACTTCGTCACTCCCCCCCCCCCTCATCTATCCCTGGCGCCTGGCCGTGACGGAAACTGCAGGAGGCGCACAAGGCGATGCTGCGGAGGACCTGCCTGCAGGACACACTGACGAGATACTTTACTGAGGATGATGATGATCTGATTTGTTAAATAGACGTTTGGCCTTGAAAATGCGTATTTATAGAAAAAAAAAAAATAGCGACAGAAAATAGTATGCAGATGTTTGGCACCAAAGCCTGGTTGGCTAACTAGCGTGGTTTTATGTCGTTTTATATTTAGATTCCTGTATATATATATATATATATATATATATATATATATATATATATATATATATATACTATATATATATATATATATATATATATATATATAATATATATATATATATATATATATATATATATATATATATTTTTTTTTTTTTTTTTTTTGTAAAAGAAAGAAAAAAATGTTATGTTTCTATCAAAGACCTATTTAGATGTCTAATGGAAACGAGAAACTGAATAATGATTAGAATAAAACCTGTAACGTCTTAAAAAGCAGACGACAATTTTCAGAGACTCGAGGTAAAACGAACTTAGCGCACGACCTTGTTCGTATAAAAGGTCGATCAACGACCTTTTAGTGGGCTGTGAATAACTTTGGCTCAGTGATCTACGCTCGGTCTTTCCTTCAAAAAGCCGACGTTTTTAATAAATGTTATTCTTTCGGATTTTATCTTCATATTTTTAAACAAAAGAACTACGAAGCTGAGGAATTACAACATTTTTTAGAGGTATTGTTTATGTATGGTTTTAATTAAGATCGTTTTTTCGTGATTTATAATTGCGTTTTGTGTTTAATAATGGTAATAACTTACGAACTGACTCTAGCTTTTATTTCATCACGTTTTATATCTTATTGATATTTGGAATAACAGGAAGTACGAATTCAGTAATTAAATTTTCTTTAAACTTTCCAGATAGATCATTTTACAGACAGAAAATGAGTGGAAGTGCTTCAGTTTGCCAGATATAATCAAAGTGACTTGACGTGAAGTGACATTGTTGTGACAGCAAATCAACCTTGATTTAAGTGATTTAAGTCCTTTTATTATTCATACTAGTGATTACTCCTGTTACCTAATTATCTAGATTAGTAAGTTGATGAATTATTATTATACTTTTTATATATTGCACTGACTTTGTGAAACATGATTGTTTGGTGATCCCTCTGTTGAGTGTGAAATCTGTGAATTACCAATCTCAGTGAATCACTAACATCTCAGGCTAACTGCGAATTGTCTTGAGGATGAAACG
>NC_051398.1:14999305-15001894 GCF_015228065.2 Penaeus monodon | reverse complement strand
TTTTTTTATAAAATTTTTTTTTTTTTTTTTTTTTTTTTATATAATATATAATATATAATTATAATATAATATATATATATATATATTTAAAATATAATATATATATATAATATTATATATATATATATATATATTATATTATATTATATATATAATATATATATATCTATAATATATATGCATATTCATTTATTTATTTATTTATTTATATATGCATCTTTATCTATTATCTATCTATCTATCTATCTATCTATATATCTATCTATACTATATCTTTTCTATTTATATTATATATTATATTTTATAATATATATATATATATATGTGTGGTGGTTGTGTGTGTGTTTGTGTGTGTGTGTGGGTGTGTGTGTGGTGTGTGTGTGTGTGTGTGTGTATATATATATATATATATATAATATATATATATATATATATAATTATATATATATATATAAAATATAAAACTCGTATATATATATTCACAATGATAATTACAATACTAATAACAATAATGATGATAATAAAATGATGAGATAACAATAGTGATTATTGTAACAACAATAGCAACAGTGATCACGCGCCTCCACCTCCTCGCCAAAACGCGCTCGACCCCGATGCTTCCCGCCGCGAGGGCCGCCCGACGCCGGTCCTCCCAGCGACAGCCTTTCCCCCCGACGACCTTATATAAGCAACGTATCAGAGAATCAATTATCTCGAAGGGCGACGTCTGTGCCAGGGCCTCCTCCTCCCTCCCTCTTCTTCCCTCCCCTCCCTCTCCTCTCCCCTCTTTCTCTCTCTCCCCCCCTCCCCTCTCTCCTTTGCCTCTCCGGCGTCGCCTTGTAGCTCGTCCTATTACTCGTCCCGAGGCGTTAGCGCGCGCTTGTACTCCAGATCCCCGGCTCGTCCTCGTGTCCGTTTGCTGTCTTGTCGCCATTTGTCAAGACTCGAGGGTAGAGGGGGGGTGTGGAGGAGGAGGGGGAGGATGGAGGGGGGAGGGAGGGGGTGCTTAGGGATAGAGGGGTAGGGGGGGAAGGTGGGGACCAAAAGGGGTAGGGTTATAGGGGGGGGAGGGTTGGGGTGGAGGAGAGGGGTGAGACTAGGCTAAAGGGGCGGGGGGAGGTAGGGTTAGAGAGGAGGAGGGAGGGAAGGAGGGTCGAATTATTTTTGTTCTTATATTCCCTTTTTTTATAATACCTCTTTCTCTCTTTCTTCGTTTGGTTTCTTCTCTTTCTTTTGTTTATTTCTCCTCCTGTTTTTTCTTACCCTCCTTCGTTTTTTTTTATCTATCTTTCCTCTTCTATTTCTTGTTTTTCCCCGTTTTATCTTCTTATTTTTTTTTTTTTCAGTCTCACTTTTTTCTTCTTTATTCTTGTTATTACTATATCATTAACATTATCATTATCACTGTTATTATCATTATCATTATAATTATTTATTATTATTATTATTTTTTATTATCATTATTATTTATTATTATTATCTATTATTTTTATTATTTTATTATTATTTTTATTTTTATTATTATTATTATTATTATATTATGTCCGGGTATGACGTTAAACTGCATCCCCCTGCTGCCTTGTAGGGATGCCCTTTTTCAGACAAAGGCTAGGAGAAGGGAACTCTCACTCCAAGTCCCCTGCTGCCTTATAGGGTATGCCCATTCAGGCAAGGGCTAGGTCCACGCCGACGTCTGTTTGTGGCGTCAGGAAGGGCATCCGGCCTTAATTTCCCAAGCTGACAATCTAAAAATGATGTGGATAAAAAATGCTCCGCACCGGCACCCATGATGAATATGGAAAAACCAGTGAAGAAGATAATTTTTTTTTTAAATTTTTATTATTATTATTATCATTATTATTATCATTATGTTATTATTATTATTATTATTATTATTATTATTATTATTATTATTATTATTATTATTATTATTATTTTTATTTTTATTATTATTATTATCTTCGTCATTATTAACATTATCATCATTATTGTCATTGTCATTATCTCATTATTTCTATTCTTCTATTATTATCATCTCATTACCATTATCATTTTTATTGGTATTATTATCATTGTGTTTCTGTTATCCTCATTATTAATCTTTCTCCCCTCCTACATTTTTTCCTTCTCTGTTCTCATATCCCCCATCTTTCTTTTCCTCCTCTATCCCCTTTCGTTCTTCTTCTCCCTCTTTCTCCTTTTCAGTCTTCCTCTCTCCCTCCTCCTTGCTCAGTCTACTCACAAAATGAAGTCGAGTGTAAGGGATCTGAATCTCCCTTCCTCCTGTTCTCCTCCTTTTTTGTGAGGGAGCGTAAATATCGCATAAGGAAGATGATAAAGGTTTGAAAATGCCGTAAAAGTTCCTCTATACGTAACGAGAAAAAAACTTGAGAGGTCAACATAAAGTACTTTTGATCGCAAGAAAAATTATAAAAAATGCACTTGCCAGACCGTTCCTGGCGATGATGCTGGGTATGAGGAAAGAGACAACGGGAAGGAAGGAGTCAAAGGGGGGTGCAAGAAGAAATGGGGAGAGCGATACGAGGGAAAGAAAATAGTGATGGAGCGGAGAGGGAGGGAGAAAAGGAA
>NC_051398.1:14986279-14988779 GCF_015228065.2 Penaeus monodon | reverse complement strand
TTTGTTGTGGGAGTTTACGTCAGGGTTTGTGCCGGTGTGGGGGGGTAGGAGAGGATGTGTGTGTCCCTTTGTGTTTAATGTGATTGGTATGAGTGTACTTTCATTTGTGTGTTTAGTATCAGTGGGCGTGTATGTCTTTTTACGTGTGTGTTTAGAAGGAGTGTGTGTACTTGTGTGCGTATATGTGTGTGTTTCTGTTCGTGGTTATGGTCTTATTAATATACGTTTATGAATTTATAATGTTCACAACACGGAACGCAGTGCTAAAAGTATATGCTATGAAAGAGCTCTGTATTCAGTAAGAATTCAGGAATAAATTACTTTAAAAGGTTCTTGCTCATTCTCTCCGCCACCCCCGCTCTCGCTCCCCCCTCCTCTCTCTCTCTCTCTCTCTCTCTCTCTCTCTCTCTCTCTCTCTCTCCTCTCTCTCCTCTCTCTCTCTCTCTCTCTCTCTGTTTCTATCTCTCATGTACAAGCTGTAAAATCCTAACGCACAAATTGCCCTTTGCCTCCCTCAAAAAAAGAGGAAAAAAGAAAGAAAGAAAGAAAAAGAAATGAAAGGAAGAGAAGAAAGAAGGGTAGAGAAAGAGAGGAAGAGAAAGAGGAGAGAGAGACACGGGAAAAAATAGAGCAAAAAAAGCGAAATACACTTAGCTATCAAAGGCCCCGAACCACAGAGAGTTGCAGACCCGCACATGGGTTATCCTGTGTAGAAAGGCAGGTCGAAATTAAATAGAAGGAGATACCACCGTTTCACTTCTCTCCATACCGACATGTTGGCCGCTCAGAATGCCAACAAATAGTTAATACGCCGATTTTATTTTATTTTATTTTATCGGGTACAGAAGAAAGGGAAAGGATTCAAATTTATGGTGCTCATTGCCGCTATATATCAGTGTGGGATGGGGGGTATGTTAGTGATGTGGTTGAGTGGTTGCTCTCATTCTTTTTCTCTATCTCTTCCTCTCTTTCCATTTCTTTCTCTCTCTCTCTCTCTCTCTCTCTCTCTCTCTCGTGCGTGTCTCTGTCTCTCTGTTCCTCTTTCTCTCTCTCTCTCTCTCTCTCTCTCTCTCTCTCTCTCTCTCTCTTCTCTCTCTCTCTCTCTCTCTCTCTCTCTCCTCTCTCTCTCTCTCTCTCTCTCTCTCTCTCTCTCTCACTCTCTCTCTCTCTTCTTCTTCTTCTTCTTCTTCTTCTTCTTCTTCTTTTCTCTTTTTTTTCCATTTTTTTCCTTTTCTTTTTTTTCTTTTGTTTTTTTTCCTCGACCTATTTCTCTCTCTCTCTCTCTCTCTCTCTCCTCTTTGTCTGTCTCTCTCTCTCTCTCTCTCCTCTCTCTCTCTCTCTCTCCTCTCTCTCTCGTCTCTCTCTCTCTCTCTCCCTCTCTCTCTCTCTCTCTCTCTCTCTCTCCCTCTCCCTCTCCCTCTTTCCATCTCTCTCTCTCTCCTCTCTCCTCTCTCCTCTCCCCTCTCTCCTCTCTCTCTCCTCTCTCTCTCTCTCTCTCTCTAACTTTCCTCCCCTCTACACTTATTTTAAGGTGAGAATGAAAGAATGAGGTGAAGTAGAAGAGAGATAAAGAGGAAGAACAGAAGGAAAGGGAAGGGAAAAAAGTATAATGGTGTGACTAAACAACAAACACAGATTGATACGCGCATGCCCCCACATATATATGTGAGTGCAGGCGATCTCTCTATCGGTCTGTCTGTCAATCTCCCTATCCATCTACCTATTTCGCTACACATACACACAGACACACACACATATACACACACTTATACATGTATATGTACATATGTAAATGAATAAATAAACAAATAAATATATAAATAAATAAACACACACACAGAGAAACACACGGACCTATATATATATATATATATATATATATATATATATATATATATATATATATATATATAATTATATATATATACATATACACACACACAATATATATATACATACATACACACACACACACACACACACACACACACACACACACACACCCACACACACACACACGCACATATATATATTTGCATTGCGTGTGTGCGTGTGTGTGTGTGTGTGTGTGTGCGTGTGTATATATATATATATATATATATATATATATATATATATATATATATATATATATATATATATATATATATGTATATATGTGTGTTCATTCATTCATACATGCTCATATGCTCATAATTTTCTCTCGCCCGACTTTTTCCTCTCACGGCAGACAAACAAACACGCCGAGGGGTAAGCAGGCAGATAGGGAAAAAAATCCCGAGAGCGAAATCAGATACGAGCGAAGCCTTATCGAAGATGCATAATAGGATTTCCTCATCCTTATATTGCTCAGGTATGGGAAAAAGTGGAAAAAGAAACGAGAGAGAGAGAGAGAGAGAGAGAGAGAGAGAGAGAGAGAGAGAGAGAGAGAGAGAGAGAGAGAGAGAGAGAGAAAAAAGAGAGGAGAGAGAGAGAGAGAGAGAGAGAGAGAGAGAAAGAA
>NC_051398.1:14977811-14986179 GCF_015228065.2 Penaeus monodon | reverse complement strand
CTTTTAAACATATCTTATACAAAAACATTAAAAAATAAACAGATCATTAATACAAATGGCGACAAAGTGAAATTGAACGAATTGCTGACAATAACATCCTTCTCTGACGTCATTTCCCTCTGGAAGCAGAAATTTAAGTGAAATCATCATCAAATCAATTGATTTATGAAAAGGCTATCACACAGCAAATGTATACAACCTCATGAAATAAAAAGGGGAAAAAATCTTGTTTAAGAAATAAAAAAATTCTAATTGTAAAATATACATTGATTTTCAAGGACAACCTTCCTGAAAAAAAAAAAAATCATGACACCTTTTGAAGTAAGCCTCGATCTGGGCATAAGAAGCATGGCTAACCTCCAAAAAAAAAAAAAAAAAAAAATCTATGGAAGCTTGTCACTACGAAATGGTGATCGGAGAACTCTCCAGAAACGAAATGTTCTAGGATGTCCGAGAACAGAGGGGAAAGTGAAAGGGGGGAAAGTAAATATGCCAGAAATAGAAAGGAGACGAGAGAAAGGTAGGGCCAGAGTGCTCCCTCCATCTTGAAAGAAAAGAAGAGGGAGGAGAGAGAAAAGCTGATCCAGAGGTCATGGTCTTGCGAGCCACCTTGAGTGTCTTTAAGAAAATGTATGGAATGATTTGCAGAATTTAACATACAAGATTGAAAGAGCAGAGGACTTTTTTCAAAAAAGGTGTGCGAATACAATAATGTGTTTTTACGCTTTTTCCCCAAATCGCTTTCCCCAAGTGGAAACCCATTTATATTACACAAAAAAGGAACACACGCAGGTCACATATAAATATATTTTTTCTAATTCACGGATAAGAATAAAAACAAAACAATATAAGCTATTATCGCTATTTTTTTTTTTTTTTTTACGCTGATGTATGAAGCAATATTTACCTTTTCGCAGGAACATTCATCATCCGTTATTTTTTCTATTGTCTAACCCTCCGTGGAGTCGGATTATTAACAGCTTTACGAACATTTTTCAAGAGAAAAGTGTCATTATTTTTATCTTGCCATCAGCGTGTTTTTTTTTTTACATCGAAAATCCTATTACATAGATAGATAGATAGATAGATAGAGATAGATAGATAGATAGATAGATAGAGAGAGAGAGAGGAGAGAGAGGAGAGAAGAGAGAGAGAGAGAGAAGAGGAGAGGGGAGAGAGAAAATGAGGAGAGAGGAGATGTGAAGAAAGAGAGGAAGAGAGAGAAGAAAGAGAAAATTAAGTGGTTTTAAAAATCCAGAAATTAATGGTTTTTGGATATGAACGGGGACTAAAAATTTTTGCCTAAGTTTTTTCTTTGGTTTTTTTTCTTTTACCGATTATTCCTGTTAAATTTTTGGGCCCTTACTTTTGGTTTTTTTTCCTCCCCTTTTTATCTCTTCCCTCTCTTTTCGCTCATCTCTCTCTCTCTCTTTCTCTCCTTTTCTCTCTCTCTCTCTCTCCCCCCTCTCTCTCTCTCCCTCCCTTTCCCTTCCCTCTCTTCTTCTCTCCCTCTCAAATTTTTTCTCTCTCTCCCTGTCCCTCCCCCCCTTCTTCTTTCTTCTCTCCCCCTTCTCTCTTCTTCTTCTCTCTCCCCCTCTTCTCTCTCTCTCTCTTCTCCCCTTCTTCTTCTTTTCTCTCTTCTCTCCCCCCTTTCCCCTCTCTCTCTCTCTCCTCTCTTCTTCTCTCTCTCCTTTTTCCCCCCCCCCCTCCCCTTTCACTTGTTTTTTTTTTCTCCCCCCCCCCCCTCTCTCCTTTCTCTTTTCTCTTCTCTTTCTCTCTCTCCCTCTCCCTCCCCCCCCTCCCCCCCCCCTTTTCCCCTCTTTTCTTCCTCCCCTTCCTCTCTGTCTCTGTCTTCTTCTGTCGTCTTCTGCTGTCTTCTCTCTCTCTCTCTCCCCCGCTCTCTCTCTCTCTCTCTCTCTCTCTCCCTCTTCCCTCTCTCTCTCTCTCTCTCTCTCTCTTTCCCTCCTCTCTCTCTCTTTCTCTCTCCTCTCTCTCTCCTCTCACTCCTCTTCCTCCTCTCATACACACACACACACAAAATTTTGTTTTTATATTTTTAAAAATTTTAATGCACATGATAAATAATGCTGTCTGCCTTCTGCCTTTTTTCTTCTATTTTCTCTATAATGCACACCCACACCACACCACACCCAACACACCACAACACAAAACAACACCACAACACACACCAACACACACACACACACCCCCAACACACACACACAAAACCAATCATTATAAACCCCCAACTCCCACCTCAATATAAACACACACTCTTTTAAACACACCATACCACTCTTAAAACCATACTGCTACAAACCCCATAGGCTTGTCGGTGGCTTACCCCTGAATTAGGTTTTCAGGGGTACCCGGGTTCCCCGTCGCGCCCCTTTCCAAAACCCCTTTTGCTGTGCGTGAGGGTTTATGGCAAGGTCGTGGTGAGGGGGGGGGAGTGAGGGGACTTGCTGGTCGCCGCCACACAAGCACCACCACAGGGCTTTTGGTTTCGATATTTTTTTTTTGCTTTTTTGGCATTTTCTTGGTTAGGTTGGATTGGGGGTTTTAAATTAGGAGGGGGGTGATTATCTAAAGATCGCGCGGGGCATAGGGGGAGGGGGACTTGATACAAGTGATAAAAATGCAATTAAATGAAAGGAAATGTTTAACTTTTCAATCCACTCAAATTATTTTCCTCAACAACATAGTAATGATGAAATAAAACATAAAAAGGGTTATAAGGAATACCTACCAAACTTTAGCTTTACAGAAATCTTTTAATTTTATTTTTATAGAAATAAAGAAAAAAATAAAAAATCTCCACTTTTACTGCTATTATGTTTATTACGAGTCAGTAGCCACTATACGAAAATTTTTAATTTTTGGGCTTCTGCATGTTCAGACATGAAATATTTACAAGCACACTGATTCGTAATAAAATCATTTTCCACACGACATACACACTCATTATAAACACACACACACACAACACAACACACACCACCACCAAAACCCCACCACAAACCCCACCCCACCACCCACCCCCCACACCACAACACACACACACAAAACACAAAACCACCAACACACACACACACCACCCCAAACACACACACCCCACCTACACAGACCACACAACTCACGTTCATTAAAAACCACAAAAACCCAACACACAACAAAATCTCATTTCAACTCCTTACTTTTTTAAAAAAGTAAAAAAAAAAAGAAAAAAAAAAAGAAAGAAAAACAAAAAAAAATCAAGCCAGTGAGTCTTCCGTGTACGTTAAAAAAAGGGAAATCAATTCTGTCTGTTATGGCCCAAAACCTGAAGCTTTTCCATGCCTTTTTGCGAGGGTTGCATGTTTTTGTGCATGATTGGGGGGAAAAGTACATGCCCAGTCTTTTGTTTCCTTGATTCGGTTTTGGGCCGACTTGGGTTCTGTTGTGGGGTTTTCCCCCTTTTTCTTTTCACTTTAAAAGCAGGTGATACTTTGTTTTTTTCCCTATTTTATATGCTCTTGTAACCATTATTTTTAAAGAATTGAAAAAAAGAAAACACCAACATATGTATTTGTTTATATTTATATATATATATAATATATTATTAATAATTAATATATATATATATTTTAAAATATATATTATATATTAATAATTATATTATATAACTGCCGCGTTGGGCCCCCGGGGAAGAGCACTGGCCTCCGACCCTGATGGTCCCGGTTCAATTTCCCCCCAGGAGTTGTAAAAAAAATGCTGTGCTCCCAACGGGATCACACGGGGAGAAAAAGACATATCACCTTTGGGAAAAAACGAGGGGGTCGTAGGGGGAAGTCGCCGCCGTGGAAATGGTCCCCGCTGAACCCCCGGTTGTTAGGAAGGGGGACCAATCAGGAAGGGGGGTACTGCCAAATGCCTCTCAGTAATAAATTTGGGGGGGCCTAAATCGTGCAGTGGGAAAAAAGGCTGTTGAACAACAAACAAAAGCACACACACACACACCCCACCACACACACAACACACACACAACACAACACACACACACACCCCCACACAAAACACACCACACACACACACACACCCACACCACACCCCAAAACACACACACACACACACCAACACACACACCACACACACACACACACACACAAACCCCCCCACACACACACCACAAACACCACAACCCCCACACAAACAACCACACCACACCACACTTTCTCTGTCTCGTCTCTGTCTCTTTTCTCTCTCTCTCCCTCCTTTTCTTTCTCTCTCTCTCTTATATATATATAATAATATTAATATATTAATTTTAAAAATATCTTATATATATATATAAAATTATATATATATATATTTTATAAAATATATTATATATTTTTAAAAATTTTATATTTATATTTATATTTTGATGTATATTTATGTATTTTATGTATGCACATTTTAAAACACCCCACACACACCCACACAACACACACACACAACCCCCCACACACACACACAACACACATCCCCACACACACACACACCCACCACACACCCACCCACCACCACACACAAAACCACAAACCCCCACACATCACACACACCCACCACACACACACCCCACACCACACACCACGTATGAATTTTTATATAAAATTTTATATATAATATATATATATTATATATAATGAGTGGTTGTGTGTGTGTGTGTGTGTGTGTTTTTGTGTGGTGTGTGTGTGTGGGGTGGTGTGTTTGTGTGTCTGTGTGTAAATGTTTTGTGAAATTTAAATTAGTAATCTGCAATGAACTGTTCTCCTATCATTTTTAAACACCCGGTGGCAATAAATTGATAACCTACAAAGTACTTTGGAAAAATCTAATCAGATTTTTATTTTTTAAACGGGAATCTATGCATTTTTTGGGTTGAACCCTTTTGAATGCTTTATGCAGGTGATCCCTAATTTTTAATAGTTTTGTTTTAAAAAGTATTTTATAAAAATACTCTACTTTTAATGCTTGAAAATGAAACCCCGTTACAATAAAAAAATCACACATAATAAGACTTACATACGTATTTAAAACTCCAAACTCTCTTAAAGAGTAAAAGAGATCAAAACAAACAACAGGTTTACGGAGGTGTTTAACCTCGCGCTAAAAAATTCCACAGTTTTTACAACGAATTATGGTAAGTCCGGGGGAAATTAAAATTTGACACGAACGAAACTTTGGGAGAGAATTCAAGGGGAAAAAAATTCTCCGCCAATTATATAATTTAAGATGGGTTTTAACAAGTTTTAAATTGACTACACAAGTTTTGGGCTGTCTCTTGGGAAAAATTTTTCGTCAACAGGAAATACTTAAACAAAATCCCTTAAATTACTTAAAGATTGTAATTTAGGAAAGATTGCTTTGGGAAAAGAATTTTTATAGTGCAACAACAATTTTAAGACGGGTGGCCAAAAATTTAAAATTTCAGTATGAAAAAAATTAAGTGAATCAACAATTTTAAAAACGATGATAAAAAATTCCCAACAATTTAATGCTTACAATTTCAAGACAGAAAATATAAAGACAGAAAGTGACAAACAAAGAAAGAGAGAGAGGGTAGCCCCAAAAGCAAGAGAATGGGGAGGGGAAAAAAAGGGAAAAGAAAAAGGAGAGAGAGAGAAAAAAAGAGAGGAAAGAGAAAAGAAAGAAAGAGAGAGAGGGGAGAGGAGAGAGAGAGGTTTTTAGAAGGGGGAAAAGAGAGAGAGAAAACGAGAAAAGAGAGAAAAGAGAGGGGGAGTTTAGTGAGGGGGGAGAGAGTGAGGAGGGAGAGAGAGGGGAAAAAGGGAAGGGGGGGAGGAAAAGAGAGAAGAGAGAGAGAGAGAGAGAGGGGAGGAGAGAAGGGGGAAAAGGGGGAGAGTGAGAGAAAAGAGAGAGAGAAAAGAAAGGGAAAAAGAGAGAGAGAAAGGGTCAACAAACATATTCACTCTCACGGGGCCCAACCTCCCTTTCTTCTCATATTTTTTTTCGGGAAAATTTGGGGGTTTACGGAAAACGGGGGTTTTTCTCCCTATCCGGGGATGGAGGAAATTTCCTTTTTTAAATAGGCATTTGAGTCAGCCGATTTACATCTACAGCCCAGAAAAGAGAGAAAACCCATATACCTTATATTTTATGGATATGGGTTTTCCCCGGGGCATCTATAAAAAAACACCAACCCAAAATACACAGACTATTTCAAGGGGCCCAGAGACGGGGCGGCGCACCCCCAAAACCCCCGTCGTTTCCCCCCCACAACGACCGAGCAGGGGAAAACGAAGAACAATAAAGGGAAAAGAACCACGTCCCTGGTTCGAATCTTCACCCCCTTTTTTTTATAGAAACGGTCAACCAAACACGCAAAACCCCGGAAACAACAACAATACTTTATGAAACGCATCCATTAAACCCCGCCGGAGCAGTGCCAGTTCCCAAATTCAATTTTGGGGAAAGGGGACCAGGGAAAAATCGGGGGAAAGTGGGGACGGGCGCGGGGGGCACTGGCGAGGGGCGGGGAGGGAAAAAGGGGGGGGTTTGGGGGTAGGGAGGGGGGGGAGGAGGGCCCCAAACAAAGGGGGGGGGATTAGCACAAACAAAGGGGAAAAACAAAAGGCAAGGGGGGGAACAAAAATCCTTCAGGTTGCTCCTCTACGGGCGCGCCCCTCAAATATTTTGTTTTGGGTTTTTTTTTGGGTGTTTTTTTTGTGGTTTTGGATAGCATGGCTTTTTCTTTTGATTTTTGGTTCATTTTATTTGTTTTTTTCTTTTTTTATTCTTCCAAAATCTTCCCCAAACCCCGTCTTTATCCACCCCCCTCCTTCTTTTTGGGCCCCAAATGAAGTTCCTAAAAGTTTTCAATTTTTGGGTTCCCCTTCGCATCCACCCAATCTTTGGTCTTTTCCCTCCCAACTCAAAAATTTCCCCCAACGTGCCCAAAAAACACCCCCCACCACCCCCCCCCCCCCCCCACACCAACACCCCCCCCCCACCACACCACACACACACATTTTAAAATTATATAATTATTATATATAATAATATTTTAATAATATTATATATTATATATATATATGTATGTATTTATATTATATATAAATAATATATTAATTATAATATTTTATATATTATATATATATTTTTATTAAAATTTAGATAATAAAGTAGAAGAAAGATAGAAGATAGATAGAATACTAAAAATTTAAATTATCATTATATGTTATATTAAATATAAATACAACACCACACACACAAACCCCCACACAACACACACACACACCACACAAAACCATATTATATTATAATAAATATATAATATTATATAATATATATATATAAAATTTTAAAAATATATATATGTGATGTGGGGGTTTGTGTGGGGGGTTGTGTTGTGTTTTTGGGGTTTGTGTTTGTGGTGTGTGTGGTTGCGTTTTAAAAATTAATAGAGGAGAAAGAGAATAGAGAGAAAGAGAGTATTTATATATAAATATAAAATATATTTTATATAAAATTATATATAATAATATTATATATATATATAAACACACCACCCCCAACACATATATATTATAATATATATATATATAATATAATATATATAATATATAATATATTTTTTTATATTTATATTATTATATATATTATATATATATTAATAAAATGCAAAAAAAAATCCTCTGTTAGCTGCTGCATCGAGCCCGTTTTCCGGCGAAAAAAATGACATACCGCCTTGAATCAAAACGTAGGTGTCAGGGGAAGTCCAGCCGCGGGCATAGGTTTAGCGAGCCAAAACTGGGGTTTGATTAGGAAAGGGCATCCAATCAGGCAAGGGGGCACTCCATATATCCTTCAGTAGTAATATTATATTATAAATATATATAATATATAATATTTTAATATATGTAATATAATATAATAATACTATATATATTATATTATATATATATAAAATATATATCTAAACCACCCACATATGGTGTTGGTGTAGTTCTGTTTTATATTAATAATATATTTTTAAATTAATATAATTTAAAAATATATTATATATATAACATTATATGACAACACACACAAAACACCCCCACACCCCCAACCACCACACACACAAAAACACACACACCCACATACTACTACTTTCATTATCTATTGTCAAATGGGGATATGTGAAAAAAATTTATGCGTGCATAAACGCATATTTTCTATCTATCTATATATATACAATATATGTATAAATATTCTTATTTTATACATACATATATATAATCTATATTATATATATATAATTTTTATACATATATATATATACAACACACAACACCCCCCCCCCCACACACACACACCCACACACCACACACACACTATATATTAT
>NC_051398.1:14976593-14977711 GCF_015228065.2 Penaeus monodon | reverse complement strand
CTCCACCCCTCCCACCCTCCCTCCTCTCTCCCACTTCTCCTCTCCACCCCCCCCACTCTCTCTTCCACTCCCTCTCCCACATCTCACATCCTCCCTTCCCCCCCCACCTCTCCTCTCACATCTCCCCTCATCTCTCCCTCCTCCTCTCCACCCCTCCCACTCCTCCTCTCCCACCACCAGCTCCCTCTCTTCCCACCTCCCTCCCCACTATCAGCTCACCTCTCTCATCCACTCCTCCTCCTCCACCACTCCACCCCCTTCCACTCTCCTCTCCACCACCTCTCCCTCTCTCCACCTCCTTCCCACCAGCTCCCTCCTCTCCCCCCCTCTCCCTCTCCACAACTCCCTCCTCCTCTTCCCTCTCCCCACCCAGCTCCCCTCCTCTCCACTCTCCTCTCCACCATCCCCCTCCTCTTCCCCTCCTCTCCACCAACCTCTCCTCCTCTCACTCCTCCCTCCCACCCACACTCTCTTCCACTCCCCCACCACCCCTCTCCTCCTTCCACTCTCCTCTCCACCCTCACCCTCCCTCTCCACTCTCCTCCTCCACCAGCTCCCCTCTCCTCCCCCACTCCTCTCCCCAGCTCCTACCTCTCCTCTCCCCTCTCCTCTCCACCACCTCCCTCTTCCACCTCTCTCACCACTCCACCTCCTTCCATCCCCTCCACACTCCCACTCCCCCCTTCCCCCACTCCCCCTCCACACACCAACTCCCCCCCTCCTTCCCCCTCCCACCTCCACACACACACTCACCACCTATCACACACACACGCACCTTCCCCCCCCTCCCCTCCACACACACACTCCCCCCTTCCCCCTCCCCCTCCACACACACACTCCCCCCTTCCCCCTCCCCCTCCACACACACACTCCCACCTTTTCCCCACACCTCCCCCTCCACACACACACTCCCCCCTTATCCCCTCCCCTCCACACACACACTCCCCCCTTCCCCCTCCCCCTCCACACACCACACTCCCTTCCCCCTCCCCCTCCACGCACACACTCCCCCCTTCCCCCTCCCCCTCCACGCACACACTCCCACCTTCCCCCTCCCCCTCCACACACCACCACTCCCCCCTTTCCCCCCTCCCCTTTCCCACACCACAGCACTCCCC
>NC_051398.1:14961593-14969093 GCF_015228065.2 Penaeus monodon | reverse complement strand
TCGAGCCTGATTTCATGTCGAGAAAACGACATATCGCCTTGAGAAATCAAACGCAGGTGTCGTAGGGGAAGTCGCCGCCGTGGCATAAGTGGTAGCGCATTGAACCGCGGTTGATTAGGAAGGACAACCAGTCAGGCAAGGATGGTACTGCCAAATGATCTCTCAATAATAAAGTGAGAGAGGCCTAGATCCTGCAGTGGAGTGAATAGCTGTTGAACAAACAATATATATGTAAAAATATTTATATTTGTTTATTCATTTATCTAGTTATTCATCTATTTATCTATTTTATCTATTATTTACTTTAATTATCTATTATTTATCCTTATTTATCTTGATTCATATTTATTTATTATCTATTATTTATTAATTTGCTAATATATTTGTTTGTTTAGAGAGAAATAGATATTGACACTGATTTGTGTAAAACATATGTATTAAATAAAGATATAGATACAGAAAGAAATTTATCTATCTATCCATCTATAAACACAGTCAAATAGGTTTAAGGACAGATTTAGACCTAGATGTAGATACAGAAATAGAAATATATATATAGGCAAAAAATAATATACAATAAATGTTAATAAATGAATGTATTGTGCAAAATCGTTAAAGTTTCAAACCCAAAAATGTACCTCGTCCATCTCATCAACACGAGCATTTTTATGGCCGCTTCTCTGTGATGAGATGGGACGCTGTAAACATCTATTTAAAAAAAGATTGTCACAATGTATATATGTAATAAACCTACTATATGTGGCCATTATTTGTTTTTTTTCCCTATTGTGTTTACATTTCAATTATCATACGCTCGTACATTAATTTTCTTATTAACGAATATACATAGGAACGAAAAACAAAGGCGGAGTAATTTTATTCCTAGAATACATAACCTGCGTGTTTAACTTTTCCTGGCAGATTTAGTTATTTTAATATGTTCCAGAGAGATAATACTTCGGGATATGCACTTAACGCTAGATGAAAAATAACAGATAACCGAGTTGCGCTTTCTCTCTAAGCTGAAACTGGTTTATATGGTACGTTACGCAGAAACAGAGAGAGGGGGTAGGAGAGAGAGGGTGGGAGGGGGTAGGAGAGAGAGGGTGGGAGGGGGTAGTAGGGAGGGAAAATAAGTGAATGGGGAAAAGAATGAGAGAGAGAGAGAGGAAGAGAGACCAAGGGAAAACTCCACATAATTAGGTATAAATAAATAGATGAATAAAGAAAAAAAATATATATATAAACATGCATATATACATACATTTATATATATATATATATATATATATATATATATATATATATATATATATATATTTATATATATGTGTATATATATGTATATATATATTTTTCATGTGTATTTGTAACGATTAGTAATGAAAATCCTAATGATAACAAGAGGGATATCTAACATAATGAAAACAACTAACAGAAAAGACAGAAATGATCGCAATAATGATAACTATGATGATAATAATAATAATGATAATAATGAATTAATGTCATGGCACACAATGTTTATTTACGATAAGAATGACAATGTTAACAACAACATTTAGTATTAAGCTCAGGAAAATAGCATAACAGGAGTGAGAGTGATATAAAAATAAAATTATTATTATATAATTAGCATTTTCATCAAGTAATGGAATATGTAAATGCTTTCAACCTTGGCAACATGCCCACCCCTTGCTAGACATATAATTACCTTCACAAAATAAAAAGAAAACAAACTGTTAAATAAAAACAATAAATTATTATTTGTAGTGATAGGAATAATGATCATAAAAGATAATTACAAATGATGATATCATTAATGACCTTGGTAATGATTATCAAAGGAAATAAACCGCTGAAAAGAAAGCTTAGATTTAGGTTAAAATCCCCCCAAATGCGTGATTAAGGTAAATTAACTCAGTAAGGGAGCATTTATCACAAAGATGAGCTACTGTAATTTAGGTAATTTCTGTTATGATGGTGCGTTTATGCTGCACTGTGGGTGTGCACGCCCTTTGTGTGTGTGGGCTTGTTTTCCTCTCGTTTCACACACATGCACACACATATACACACACACACATACACACACACATACACACACACACACACACACACACACACATACACATACACACACACACATACACACACACATACACACACACACATACACACACACACATACACATACACATACACACACACACACACACACACACACACACACACACACACACACACACACACACACATATATAAACATTATATATATATATATATATTTTTTTTTTTTTTTTTTTTTTTTTTTTTTTTTTTTTTTTTTTTCAAGTGCCCTGTCATGGAGTCTCCATGAAATTCTTGGCAATTTAGAGCGGTGGTTTGCCATTGCCTTCCGCCCGGTGTTTTTATCGATTCACCATCTCTATTTACCCGGTTCTGGGACCGGCACCGACTTGGGCTGGCTTGCCCACCCAGCGGCTAGGTAGGCAATCGAGGTGAAGTTCCTTGCCCAAGGGAACAACGCGGCGGTCGGTGACTCGAACCCTCGAACTCAGATTGCCATCGTGACAGTCTTGAGTCCGACGCTCTAACCACTCGGCCACCGCGGCCTATACGGTAGGTTCATGTTTGAGCCGCCGTGGTCACAGCATGATACCTAATTGTATTTTTCATGTCGTGATGCTTTTGGAGTGAGTACGTGGTAGGGTCCCCAGCTCCTTTCCACGGAGAGTGCCCAAGGAACTTCATCGTATCTAGGTTCAATTTACCTAAAATTATTCAAATCAGCGCACGTGTGCACATAAGAGCGCGTGTGTGCATGTACACACACACACACACACACACACACACACATATATATATATATATATATATATATATATATATATATATATATATATATATGTATATATATATGTATATATATATATATATATATATATATATATATATATATATATATATATATATATATATATATATATATATATACATACATATATATATATATATATATATATATATATATATATATATATAGAGAGAGAGAGAGAGAGAGAGAGAGAGGAGAGAGAGAGAGAGAGAGAGAGAGCGAGATAGATAGATATGTATAAATAAGTATTTATTTATGTGTAAACATATATATGTATACATATATATATATATATATATATATATATATATATATATATATATATATATATATATATATATATATATATATATATGTGTGTGTGTGTGTGTGTGTGTGTGTGTGTATGTGTGTGTGTATGTATATGTGTATGTGCATATGCACATGTATATATAAATACATACACATACACATACAAACACACACACAAACACATACATACGCAAACACACACAAACACACATGTATTTATGTATGTACATATACACATGTCTATACATACATACATCCATATGTCGATACATGTAGATACACAGCAAAAGTATACACGAGCAGCAGACGAGGGCCCCCTTTAGCATTTATGGTTCCGCTCTGACCCTGTGGACCGAGCAGATATGAACTAATGGGCCATATACTATAACGATCTTCCACGTCCATGCCATATAATTGCAGGCGAATATCAAAGACCAAGACGTATTCTGCGTTTCATTTAACAAAAGGAGTAGCAGGTTTGGTAGTCTTTTGAATTTGTGTTTGAGATTCCTGATTGGACGTTCAGGGGAAATGTTATCAATTTATTATTTTTTTTTTAATGATAAAGACTAAATTTTGATCTACAACAGGGTATGATGGGCAGTTATGGGGCCTCAGACAGTTAGTCGGGAATTTCTCATTCTTAAAAAATGAAATAAAATAAATAACTCTTAACCTTTCGAGATTGGCACTCTTGTCCCCTCTCTCTCTGTCTCTTTTTCTCTCTTCCTCTCTCCTTCCGCGTATACATACAGACAGACAGACATACATACATGCACACCCACACACACACACACACACACACACACACATATATATATATATATATATATATATATATATATATATATATATATATATATATGTGTGTGTGTGTGTGTGTGTGTGTGTGTGTGTGTGTGTGTGTGTGTGTGTGTGTGTGTGTGTGTGTGTGTGTGTGTGTTTACACAGCCATTTAATCTACTGCGGGATCTAGGCCTCTCTCAATTCACCATTGAGAGGTTATTTGGCAGTACCACCCTTACCTAATTGAATGATCTTCCTATTCAACCGCGGTTCGGCCCGCTAACACTTATGCCACGGCGGCGACTTCCCCTACGACACCTGCGATTGACTTCTCGCCGTGAGATCAGGCTCGAGCCAGCAGTCGGAGCGTAGGCCTTTTTACAACTGCCGCGGCGATGAACTGAACTCGGGACCATGAGGGTCGGAGTCCAATGCTCTAACCACTGGACCATTGCGGCAGTCATATATATATATATATAATATATATATATATTATATATATATATATATATATATATATATATATATATGTTATATATATATATATATATATATATATGTATATATATATATATATATATATATATATATATATATATATATATATATATATATATATATATATATATATATATATATAAACCACACACACATAGACACACACAAACAATATACCGTAAATATACATAGATGTATATATATATATAATATTATATATATATATATATATATATATATATATATATATATATATATATGCTTATATATATGTATATAGATAGATATAATATATATAGATATATATATTTAAACACACACACACACACACACACACACACACACACACACACTCACACACACACACACACACACACACACACACACACACACATATATATATATATATATATATATATATATATATGTATATATATATATATGTATATATATATATATATATATATATATATAATACACACACAGGCACATATACCGTAAATATACATAAATGTGTATATGTATATACATATATGTATATATATATATGGCCGCGGTGGTCGAGTGGTTAGAGCATCGGCAATCTGAGTTCGAGGGTTCGAGTCACCGGCCGGCGCGTTGTTCCCTTGGGCAAGGAACTTCACCTCGATTGCCTGCCTAGCCGCTGGGTGGGCAAGCCAGCCCAAGTCAGTGCCGGTCCCAGACCCGGGTAAATAGAGATGGTGACTCGATAAAAACACCGGGCGGAAGGCAACGGCAAACCACCGCTCTAAATTGCCAAGAAAATCATGGAAATCCATGATCGCCAACGTCCTTGTAGGATAGGGCACTTAAAAAAAAAAAAGAAAAAAAAAAAAAAAAAAAAAAAAAAAAAAAAAAAAAAAAATATATATATATATATATATATATATATATATATATATATATATATATATATATATATATATATATATATATATATATATATATATATATATCCGTAAATGGACACAACCACAGACAAGGTTTTCTCCGTCCATCTGTGTGCGTTTTGTATTTTGATGTGTGTGCGTCCAAGTGTAGCCCCGACCAATACCCATTCACCAATCCACGAAACACAAAATCAACAGAAAATACAAGCAGCTATCTCGCCAGTAATAAGGAAAAGGCAGGTAACATCCCTTACCCATTACTAAGGAGGAGAATGAGCAATAAAAAGAAATTTAAGAGAAGCTGCCGATAGTGAATGGGGGACGCTGATCACCATAACCACCATCGTCACCATATATCTTTCCGCATACCATAATCACGAAGAATGAGAATGAAGGTCTTGTTGTTTTTGGATATGGTGTTGTGGTACTCTTGCAGTGTATGGTGGGGGGTGGGGAGGAAAACATAATTCTTTTTCTTGTCTCGAACAAAATTCTGAAGATGAAATATTTCAAATCAAAGTTCCTTTTTTTTTCCCTTTCTTGTCTTTTGTGAGTTTGATTAAATAAGGTATTTTGCAAGTATCTAACATCGAGGTCGTGGGTTCCATTTAGTTGAAATGCATTTAATCATTGCTTTTGTTTTCGTTTGTGCAATGTTGATAATTAGGTAATCACCATCTTTTTTGTCTTTAATTAATGGGTTAATTAACAAAATTCTAACAAATATTTCGTGTTTTTTTATGTTGATAATCTAACTATCGTTATTGTTTTTTTACGTATGTAAAATTTGTGAATTGGCTTTAACATTTTAACAGTTTTGTTGTGTCGTTAACCCTACATTTTTTTTTTTTTTTTTTAGCTTAGTTTAAAAATACTCTACCAAGCTTTCCATCGGTTTTGTTGTGTTAGTATTTTTACACATGTTTTTTTGCCAGTATCAAATTAAGTAATTATAGTTAATTAAGTAATTACCAAGTAATTATAAGAGTAGATAAGGGATTCTCACATTTTTTCTCTCTCCCACTGAACTGTCAAGCCGCTGATGCGCAGTCTATAAATATTATACTGAATATAGAATGCTTACGTATTTCGAACATTTTCAGCATAGAATGGCTCTGCTGAAAAGATTCAAATTATTATCATTTCATTGAGCAGGTGAATTCAAACATGAAGTTAAAGTGCAACGGTTTGGTGTTTATGTGAACTTTTCGTAAATTTGTGAAAGAATAACAATAATAATAAAAAAGTTACAGTGACTCTTAAATGCTCAGGTTGCCTTTTATGCATAAAAAAATCAGAAAAATACAAAAAACGATTTGTACAGAGCAGGAAGGGAGATAAAAGTGAATGAAAGCTTACGAGCATGGCATTTAGACTGGACAGACTCTCTCACTCTGAATAGTTGTCAATATGCTCTTAATAATTAATTCTTGAACTTTGCAGCAACAGAAAACACAGATCATTTACCTTTATAGCCTTTTTTTTTCTTTTTTTATAAGCTGGTACGCACATATATACAGTCGCACATACGCATACATATATCGTAATCCTTAAACTGCTACTACTACTACTACTGCTACTACTAACGTTAATAATAATAATAATAATAATAATAATAATAATAATAATAATAATAATAATACTATTACTACTACTACTACTACTACTACTACTACTACTACTACTAATAATAATAATAATGATATCATTATCATTTTCATGATGATGATGATTATTATCCTTATCATTATTATTATTATTATTATTATTATTATAATAATTATTATTATTATTAAGAATGTTATTATTATGATTATAATAATGATAATCATCATCATCATCATCATCATCATCATCATCATCATCATCATCATCATTTTAATTATTATCATCATTATTATTATCATCATCATAGTTATTTTACCATTTTATTATTACCACTCATAGTACATCTACTAGTACTGCTACAACAACAACAACAAGAACTGCTACTACTATTATTAATTATTATTTTATAGTTATTATTACTGCTATTACTACTAGTAGTACAGCTACTGTTCTTACTACTACTACTACTACAATTTCTACTTCTACTAGTGCTGCTACTATTATGATTATCATTATTATCATTATTTTTAT
>NC_051398.1:14956593-14959093 GCF_015228065.2 Penaeus monodon | reverse complement strand
GATCGTCTTTATCCATTTTTTATTTTTTTATTTTTTGTGTCCTTCTTCTCATCATCTTATCCTTGTTCTTCTGATTATTATCATTATTTTCTTATTCGTCTTCTTCCTCTTATCTTTTTATCCTTATTTATCCGTCTTATTCCTCTTCTTCTACAAATAATCAAATATCTTTTCTTCATTATTTTTTTTTTTCAATTTTTCTTTTCCTTTCTTCGTCTCCTTGTCATCCATCTTCTCCTTCGTCTTCTTATCTCCTTGTCATTTTTCTTCTTCCCCTTCTTCTTTTTTTCTTATCCTCTTATCCTTCACCGTCTCTTATTCATGCTTCTTATTTTTTCTTCTTCTTCTGCTTCTTCTTTTCCTTATCTTTCTTATTATTCTAATTTCTTTTTCTTCTTTTCTTATCTCTCTTCTCTTCTCCTTCATTCAAACAAAAACTTATCAACTCATTTATTAATCGACTGATTATTGATTTTATTTTTTATAAGCTGTTCACATGCGCATATTTATGTGCCTATGTGTCTATCTGTTTATCTATCTGTCTGTCTATCTATCTACCTGACTGTTCATCTATCAGTACATCCAATCTGCTTATCTATCAATCTAGCTATCTATCTAATCTGTTTACTCATCTATCTATTTATCCATGTACCTATTTTTCTATATCTATACCTATATCTGTGTCAGTATTCATCTATTTTTCTTATTATTTATTTACCTATCTGTCTATCTATCTATCTACATAACGTCAGTATCAATATTATTATTACCATCTTTATAACTGTAATGTTCATCATCATCATCATCATCATCAAGGGGCTAACGCCGACGTGGGCGCATGGCCGCATCCACCGAAGGGACTTGTTACAAAAGGCATCAAGGCGAGACTCCAAGACACTGGATAACGTCCAGGTTTCGTTCCACAGAGCAAAACTGCCAATATCAAGGCCTTGAAGACACGCAGCTTGGTCCTTCTGCATAGGTACCGAACGCTCTTGTTGATCGAGTTCATGGCTCCTGTTGCCAGACCAATCCGTCTATTGACTTCTTGGTCTGACAGCCCAGAGATATGGACTACGCTACCAAGGTATGTAAAACTCTCTGTGACTTCAACGTCCTCGCTGCAAGCATGGATCGACTGAACGGGTTCCCCTAACAGGCCTCCAAAGTCCTGAATCTTGGTCTTGGTCCAGGAGACCTCTAGGCCTAGGTGCTTCGCCTCATTGCTAAATGTATCGAGAGCCGCCGCCAGTGACTCCAAGGACTCAGATAGGATAGCAACATCGTCGGCAAAGTCAGGGTCTGAGACCTTGATATGGCCAAGTGTTGCTCCACACTGACTTTAGCTAGTAGCTCTGCCCATTATCCAATCCATACAGGTGTTGAAAAGTATTGGTGCAAGGACACAGCCTTGCCTCACCCCTGAATTAACAGGGAAGAAGTTCGACAGACCCCCGCCACACTTTACAGCACTTTCAGTACCAGTATAAAGGCTTGCTATTAGGCCAATAATCTGTGTCAGAATTCCCCTGAGCCTCAGGATCTCCCATAGCGATTCCCGATGCACCGAGTCAAACGCCTTCTTGAGGTCGATGTAGGCTGCAAGCAACCCACGACCAAACTCACGACGGCGTTCCACAATTACTCGAAGCGCTAGTATACGGTCTATCGTGGACTTGCCAGGAGTAAATCCAGACTGCTCCGGTCTCTGGTGCCTCAGTAGGTGGTTGCGGTTCCGTTTCAGAAGAATGTGGGCGAGAACATTGCCTGGTATGCTGAGCAATGTAATGCATCTTCATGGCGACCATTATTACCATTACCACAGTTATCATCATCATCATCATTACCACGGTTATTTTCATCATCATTGCCATTAACACGGCCATTATCATCATTACCATTTCCACGGTCATTATCATCACCATCATCATCATTATCATCACCATTATTACCATCATCATTACCACGGTCATCATCATTTACATTACCATTACCACGGCCATTATCATCATCATCATCGTTACCACGGTCATCATCATCCCCATCATCATTACCATGGTCTTCATCATCCCCATCATCATTACCGCGGTCTTCATCATCCCCATCATCACCATCATCATTACCACTTCCACGGCCATCATCACCAACATTTCCTTTGGAGCAACCGGCTTCGTGGCTCAATTTCAAGTCTCTCTCGAACTCCTTGTCATCTGTTTCTGATATCTCTGCTGAAGAAGTTTCCCCCAAGTAATTCAGTCAAACTCTTTAAATTCGACTTGTGTAACTTTGGCGATAATACCTACGAAACTTGATATGCATCGTGAGGGATAAGAAACGGGAGAAAATGAGAAGAAAATTGAAAAAAAAAGAAAAAAAAAAGTTGAAGTTCGGTAGTAGTGATTTTACTCTCACTCTCTCTCTCTCTCTCTTTCTGTCACCTCTCTCTCTCTCTCTCTCACTCTCTCTCTCCATATATCTATCTATCTACCTATCTATCTAT
>NC_051398.1:14926593-14931593 GCF_015228065.2 Penaeus monodon | reverse complement strand
ATAATTATAATAACAATAATGATAATGATAATAAAAAACAATAGCAATAAGAATGATAAAGATAATGATAATAATAATAAATGTAATAATAATAATGATAATGATAACAATAATAGTAACAATAATTATTAATAACCATTATCATTATGATAATGATGATGGAGATGATAGCGATGAGGAAGATTAAGAGGTGGCGGAGGACGTATGGAAGATTGGGATAATAATAATCAGACCAATGAAGAATATTAACGAAAACAACGGTAATGATTGTATTGATAATGATGAAACTAATGATGATAATAAGAGAAACCCAGCTTTCCTACCAAAGCAAGTTTAATAAAGGCGAAACAGCTTGAATGAAAATGGGATTTTGACCACTAACGTCCCTGAAAAATCCCTCGCAAAGTGTTTTTAGATTTCTTTGACTTCCGGCGACGTAAAACGGTTGTAATGAATGAATGAATTAGTAAAAGGCGGAATGAGAGGATCCATGGGTGAATGATTGACTGAATAACTGAATAAATGAACGGGTGAATAAATATATAAATGAATACAGATAGAAGTTACTGCTTTTTAAATAATAACAACGGAAAATCAAAGGAATGATTTTTTTATAGTATCAACAAATAAATAAATAAATTAATGAATAAGATAAATGTTTAATGTAACATTTTTTGAGAGATGATGTTATTAAGTAAGAAGGAAAAATCATATAAAATGTTTTAAAAAGAGTTTAGATTTTTTTTTTTGAAGGTAAATTACTTCAAAGTAAAACATGACGCTATGCATAAGTCTTAACAAAACAGAATATTCGCTGAAATACAGGGCTTAATTTTGAAATCATAAAATTAGATTGAGAAAAGGTAGATGGCTGTATACGACTAACTTAACAGTATTTTTATCGGGTCTGCGATAGATTATATCAAGGAAAGAAAAGTTTCCCCTGCAAAAACACGTGGAAAGTTGATTCTCGTTTTCTGTTGGGTTGAGCTGGAATTCTACAGGACTACAGAATCGCATTTCATCAGCTGTTGTACTGTAGCTGAGGTAAGAAAGTCCGACCCTTGTAGAGAGAAATGTTCCAGACACAAGGAGGTCGAATAAATGAATGTTTACTCGGCTAAGTTTCCTGGGCCATTGTTGTCATTTCTAAGAGAATTTTAACATGTCGAGAACGCTCAAAGAATGTGAGCCAAGACGGCGGCCATTGTGTAACTCTACAGCAAGGCTACCTCTCTCTCTCTCTCTCTCTCTCTCTCTCTCTCTCTCTCTCTCTCTCTCTCTCTTCCTCTCTCTCTCTCTCTCTCTCTCTCCTCCCCCTCCTCTCTCTCTCTCTCTCTCTCTCTCTCTCTCTCTCTCTCTCTCTCTCTCTCCTCTCTCTCTCTCTCTCTCTCTCCTCTCTCTCTCTCTCTCTCTTCTCTCTCCTCTCCCTCTCTCCCTCTCTCTCTCCTCTCTCTCCTCTCCTCTCTCTCTCTCTCTCTCTCTCTCTCTCTCTCCTCTCTCTCTCTCTCTCTCTCTCTCTCTCTCTCTCTCTCTCTCTCTCTCTCTCTCTCTCTCTCTCTCTCTCTCTCTCTCGCTCTCTCCGTACCCCTTCTCTCAGTTCCTCTCTCCTTATTCAGCTTTTTTCCCCTGCCTCCCTCTCTCTCATTGTGTGTACATGTGGACCTGTATGCATATACTTGTGTGTGTGTATCTGAGCAAGTGCTGTATATCGAGCAACGTATACAAACTGAATACTGTATGCAAGGTATTCATTTGATGCCCATTCGTATTTTCGCTGTATAGTGTTACTCCTTATGTACCCAGTGACCTGGTTATAATTCGCATTTTTATCTGAAGATAAATGACACTCATTTTACGGCTTGGAAATATATCGTTTTCTGTTGCATGATTCACAACATATAGATTATTTACTTATTGATTACGATTATTATTACTATCATTATTATTATTATTATTATTATTATTATTATTATTGTTATTATTATTATTATTATTATTATTATTATTATTATTATTATTATTATTATTATTATTATTATTATTATTATTATTATTATTATTATTATTATTATTATTTTATTATTATTATTATTATTATTATTATTATTATTATTATTATTATTATTATTATTTATTATTATTTTATATTATTATTATTATTATTATTATTATTATTATTATTATTATTATATTATTTTATTATAATATTATTATTATTATTAAATCATTTATATATTATCGTATTTTATATTATCATTGCTATCATTATCATTATCAACTTTATAACTATTGTTGTCATTATTATTATCATCATCATCATCATCATTATTATTATTTTATTTTTTCTTTTTTTATTATCATTATCATTATGATAATAATAATGATAATAATAATAATAATAATAATAATAATAATAATAATAATAATAATAATAATAATAATTATTATTATTATTATTATTATTATAATTTTTATTGTTATTATTATTATCATTATTATTATTATTATTATTATTATTATTATTATTATTATTATTATTATTATTATCATTATTATTATCTTTATTATTATTATAACTATTACTATTACTATTATTATTATTATCATCACCATCATCATCATCATTATCATTTGTATTATTATCATTTTTATTATTATCATTATTATTATTGTCATCATTCTCATTTCAATTATTATTATCATTTACAGATAACCATATATACATATATAGAATATGCATATTCAAATTAATATTTTCTTGAAGCAGGTTATTACATCGTTTCATATTGTTGTTCTTATGATGCTTTGTAATTTTTAGTTTCAATACAAATGGATGCTTGTTGGACCGATTCTCATATTTTTTGAGTGGCTGACTTAAAATTTCTTTTGAAAATTATGCCCGAAGAAAATAAATTGAAATATTACATCTCGACAATATCATGTCACACATACATACTTTACAATCATTATTCTGCGATATATGACATGATTACGAGGCTAAAAGTCAATACGGTTTCTCCCTTTCATCACACACGGTTCACAAAGGCTCGTAAGGTCGTTTATCACGCAGCCGTCAACGCCTCTTTCGACCGTAAAGCCTAAAAGCCACAAAATGTGTACACATACTTCACGGTTCCTCGCACCTTAACCTCCGTTGCTTCGACGTCATGGTCCAATCTTTTCCCTCATGGTCTCCTCACGACATGGCTCAACTATCCCTTTCTTTCAACGTCTATCCATCTATCTATCTATCCGTTTTACCTATGGTTCTCATCCTTCGTTAGTTAAGAAGATATATCAATTTACTTAATTATCCTACGTATATAGACCTCTTTAAATGGTAAGCATCTACTTAGCTGTATATACTTAAAAATTTCCTTAGTGATCGACAAATAATTTATCCATCTATCCATCTGTTTCCTCACCCATCATTTAACGAGCATCCCATCTATCTATCCATCTATTGCACGTATGATCCACTTCCTCAGCACTGACATAACATCAGTCCATCTATCCCCCTCATGAATCAGCGCCGATCAATCAACTCCATTTGTCTATTCATCCCTCCCAGGCAGCACCCCCCCCCCGCCGCCCCATCTCCCGCCCCCTTGGGCTCGTCGTCCCATTAAACACCTGTCCATGACACTGGGATTCGGAATTAATTAAAGAGCAATGGTGCACGCGCTTTGACACCACTTGTCTTGCGCTGTCCTCGACCATTTCATGCCTCCCCCACCCCTCCCAGTCCCTCTACGACCCCCTTCCCCTCTCGACCCCCTTCCCCATTCGACCCTCTTCCCCTCTCGACCCCCTTCCCCTCTCGACCCCCTTCCCCCCTTCCCTCTCGACCCCCTTCTCTGAGCACCCTCGACACCCTTTCTCTGTCATTCTTCCCTTTCCCTTATACACACAACCCTATCCCTCTACTCTCGTCTATTCTGCTCTTTACCCTTAAGGCCCCCTCGCTTTACCTCCCTCTGCCTTTTTCGTTACCGCTCGACCCCCTTCTACCTTCCTCCACCCTTCTCCTTAATCCTACGATCCCCCTCCTTTACCCCTCTTGTCCCTACCCTCCCTTTTCCCTTCCTCCTCTTCCCTGCTTTGTATCCCCTCTATCTTCTGCCCTCCTTTACCCTTCTCCTTATTGCCAAGAACGCCCTTTTTCTACCCTTTTCCTCACCCACACGACTCTCTTTCTCCCTTTTCCTTACCACCTAGCTTCCCTTCCCTTCCCTCTACCCTCCGCCATTGTAGCATAACGTATTTAATGATCCCTCGCAAAGATTAAGAAAAACGCTCACTGCCACCACCCATTTAATTACCGTATGGGAACCGAGTATTGATGTAGTGAGATGATATAGTGTAAAAGAGTGCAAGGAGCGGAGAGATAGTGAGTAATGTGTGTGTTTGTATGTGAGAGAGAGAGAGAACGTATGCGTGTGTGTCTGAAGGAGAGAATGTAAGCGTGTGTATGAGAGAGCGAAAAAACATAAATGTGTGTGTGTGAGAGAGAATGTAATTGTGTGTGTGGGAGAGAGAGAGAGCGTAAGTGTGTGTGTGTGTGAATGAGAGAATGTAAGTGTGTGTGTGTGTGTGTGTGTGTATGTGAGAGAGAGAGAGAGAGAGAGAGAGAGAGAGAGAGAGAGAGAGAGAGAGAGAGAGAGAGAGAGAGAGAGAGAGAGAGAGAGAGAGAGAGAGAACGTAAGTGTGTGTGTGTGAGAAAGAATGTAGTTGTGTGTATGTGTGAATGAGAGAGACCGTAAGTATATGTGTGTATGAGAGAGAATGTAATTGTGTGTGAGAGAGAAAGAGAGAACGTAAGAGTGTGTGAGAGAGATAATGTAATTGTGTGTGCGGGAGAGAGAGAGAGAGAGAGAGAAAACGTAGGTGTGTGTGTGTGTATGAATGAGATAATGTAAGTGTGTGTGTGTGTGGGAGAGAGAGAGAACGTAAGAGGGTGTGTGTGTGAGAGAGAGAATGTAATTGTGTGTGTGAGA
>NC_051398.1:14919093-14921593 GCF_015228065.2 Penaeus monodon | reverse complement strand
AGAGTGAGAAAAAATCTAAAAGGAAGACAGAAAAGGAAAGAGAAGGGAAGGGGATAGTTATTAATAAAAAAAGGATAAGCCCCCCTCAAAAAAAAAAAAAAAATAAATAAAAAAACAAAGATAAGATAAAATAAAAAAAGTAAATAAATTAATATAAACATAAATAAATACGGAGTAATTTTAGTACATAAAGCGATGTGAATAAGAGGGACAAAGGAAGCGAAAATGTTTAAGAACCTTTTTCTAGCACAAAAAAAAACTTTTCGGAGCACAGTTCAGCTACTTTACTTTATGAGTTTTTTTTTTTTTTTTTTTTTTTTTTTTTTTTTTAACTGTTTAAGGAATTGATGAAGTGAAATGAAATAGATTAAAAGAAGATAGAGTAAGTTACTAATAACCGTTTTCAAACACTGTCCGAGTGTATCAAGGAGAAGAAAAAAATGAAGATGAAGAAGGAGAAGGAGGAAAAGGGCAAGAAGAAGAACAAGGAGAAGGAAAGAGATAGGAAGAAAAAAAAAGATGAAGATAAAGAAGAAGAGGGAGGAAAAGAACAAGTAAATGAACAAAGAGAAGAAAAAAAATAAGAAGAACAAGAAAAGAAGTAAATAAATAAAGAAAGAAAGAAAGGAAAAAGGAAAGAAAATGATAATATCATAATAAAAACAAAAACGAATATGAAAAAAGGGGAAGAAGAAGAGATGAACAAGAAAACGAATCCCATTAAGCCGTTTTTCTCATAAATAAAGGAGAGAAAAAAGCCACTACGCGTCTCTTCCCTTCCTCCCCGTTGCTATTGCAGCCTCAGATACACGGCTGACAATTAATCGTTGCAAACATACTATAATTCATAGCTTTGTCACACGCTCAGGTAATTTGCCAAGTGTATTTACGACGTAATTAATCGTCTTTAAACGACAATTAATAGTGGGTATATGTTTGCTCGCCGTGAGGATTGCAAGTTGAATTAGCTGCCTTAAATGGACTTCTTGTTTGCAACGTGGGTCGTGCATTGGGAAACTTTTGAATTTCTGGGTTTTCATTTTGTTTTATTGCTTTTTTTTGTTTTGTTTGTGATTGGGTCTTACATTTATTTATGTTTTACCAAGGATTCCGTAAAAGATGCGTGATCTCAAATACAAACACATGAACAGATTCAAACAAGTAAAGTTCACACATACTCGATCGACTGCTGACCACTATGGTTGCAATTGCACAGTCAGATTCAGGACAACAGGTTATCAAAGCTAATTAGATATTCAGAAATAAAAAATGAAAATGTGAAAAAGAATAAAAGCGAAAGCAAAAACGTTAAAAAACGTTTTAGTTTCGTATTCAAATTTCGTCCTGTGTGCGTGACTAATAAAAAATTTCAAACGTCCAAAGTGAAGAGGGATAAAAAAAAAAGAAAAAAAATGATATAGGAAAAAATAGGTAGTGTGTACGTGAATGATTATAACAATAATGATGATAGGAACAGTACTACAACTGCTACTGATAATATTGATAGTAATTATGATGATAATGATGATATTGATGTAAATAATAAAAATGATAATTAATAATAATAATGATAAATATAATGATGATGATCATAAAATTGATAGTGATGATGATGATGATTGTGATGATGATGATAATTATAATGATTATGATAATAATAACGATAATAATAATTATGATAATGATGATAGTGATGATGAAGATAACGATAACAATGATAATGATAATTTATGATAATAATCGCAATAATAACAATAATAATAATAATAATAGTACTAATGATAATGATAATAATGATCATAATAATAACAATGATAATAACAATAACAACAACAAAAAAATAATAATCATAACAGCAATAATAATTATAATAACAACAATTATAATAATAATAATAGTAATGATAATAATGATAATAATAATAGTAATGATAATAATGATAATAATAATAGTAATGGAAATTATAATAATAATGATAATAAAATATTGATATTAATAATGACCACGATAATGATAATGAGGGATAAAAGCAATAATAATGATAATAATAATGATATAAATAACAATAATAATAATAGGGATAATACTAATGATAATAATATTAATAATAATAATAGTAATTATAATAATAACGATATTAACTGAAATATTAAAAATGATATAGTAATAACAATAACTCTAATAGTAATGATGATAATAATGATGACAGCAATGATGAAAATAATGATAATAACACTAATAAAAGCGGGGATAGTATTAGCAATAACAATAGTAGAATTGATATTAACAATGATAACGTTAATGATAGTAGCAATAGTAATGATAGTGATAATAACAATTGTAACGAGGATAATGATAAATATGACATTTGAAAGGTGAATTAATTGATTATTAATTGACTATTTAATTAGGTGGATAAGACGGTTAATAAGTAAGTATGCAAGTTAGAGAAAAAATGAATTAATGTATAAGTAAATTAGGAAAATATAGATCAGTGAAT
>NC_051398.1:14906593-14911593 GCF_015228065.2 Penaeus monodon | reverse complement strand
ATTATTATCATTATTTTATTATTATTATTATTATTATTATCATTATCATTATTATTATTATTTATTATTTATTATTATTATTATGTTGTTATTATTGTTATTATTATTATTATTATTATTATTATTATTATTATTATTATTATTATTTATTATTTATAATAATAACAATAATAGTGATAATGATAAAGATGATATTAATTATAGATATGATAATGATAATGATAATAATAATAATAATAATTATAATAATAATAACAATAATAATGATAATATTAACGATGATAATAATAATAATAATAATAATGATAATAATAATAATAATAATAATAATAATAATAATAATAATAATGATTATGATAAATATTATTATTATTATTATTATTATTATTATTATTCTTATTATTATATTTGTTATTAATATTATTATTATTATTATTATTATTATTATTGTTATTATTATTATTATTATTATTATTATCATTATTGTCATTATAATTATTATCGTTATTATAATCATTAGTAGTAGTATTATCTTTATTATCACCATCATCATTAATATTATTGTCATCATAACTATTAATATCATTATCATTACCAATATTATCATCATCATTATTCATTATTATCACCACTATCATTATCATCATTAGCATCATAATCATGAATACAATTAGTACTTTCTCCTCCTCCTCCTCCCCGCCTACCATCACTATTGCTTCTGCTGCCCCCCCCCCCCCCATCATTATCTTTATCAGTATTACTATTGTATTTGACAGTATCATCGCTATCTTTATCAGAATCCTTAATATCATTATGTCCATCATCATATCATCATCATCATTATCATTGTCAGCATCATTATCGTCCTTATCTTCCTCTTCCTCTTCCTCATTATTCTCATCATCATATTTCTCCTCCTCCTCCTCCTCCTCCTCCTCATCTTCATCACAGTCATAATCATCATCATTTTACTCCTCTTCCTCATTATCTTACTCCTCCTCCTCCTCCTCCTCCTTCTCCTCCTCCTCCTCCTCCCCCTCCTCCTCCTCCTCCTCCTCCTCCTCATCATCATCATCATCATCATCATCATCAACATCATGTTCTTCCTTCTCCTCTTACTCCTCATAATCATCATATTTCTCCTCTTCCTCCTCCTTCCCGTCGTCATCATAATAATCATAATCATCATCATTGTAGCCCTCTTCCTCCTTTTCCTCATCTAACTCCACCTCCACCTCCACCTCCACCTCCACCTCCACCTCCACCTCCACCTCCACCTCCACCTCCACCTCCACCTCCACCTCCACCTCCACCTCCACCTCCACCTCCACCTCCACCTCCTCCTCCTCATCATCATCACAAAAACACAGCATAAAGACCATGTCACGTTCCTCTGACCCGCAAGACATGAGGCTAATTGAGATGAGCACAGAGGCGGAAGCAGAGACGGTGCCTGTGATTCCACGGTGCTCATTAGAAATCTTGCTGTACTGATTCCGTGTTTCATGTACTCCCGAGTCATATGTAATGGATCCAGAGCCATATGTAATGAGCAGCGTAAATAATTGAGATGGGTAGAGTACTGCATGAGAGCATGTGAATGTTTGAGTGTGTTTGATATGTATTTATGTACATATTTATTAAGTGACCACTTAACTGATATAAGGGTTAGTGTTGTATATATACTCGTTGCGAATAAATGGATATGAATATGTTTGTCTCCTCCCATCTCCTGTTTTACTCTTGTTCGCTTTGTTTCTCTTACTTTCTCACTCACATTCTCTCTATTTCTCTCTCTCTACCTCTCTTTCTCTCTCTCTCTCTATTTTTATCAATTTTTCCTCCCCTATGCTCCCTCTCTCTCTCTTTCTTTTTTCCCCCTCACTCTCTCTTCCTACCATCTCCCCTTCCTCTCTTCCCCCACCCCACCATACTCCACCCCACCCCACCCTACCCCATCCCCAACCCCTGCCATCCCCACTCTCTGTTATCAGCCCCATACGCTGGAGGTCAAAGGGCCTTCCAGTACAGGATTGGGGAAGGAGTCGGCCAGGGCAGGTCAGGTCGACGAGCCGGATGGATGCTGCGGTCGTGTAATTGCGCCAGACCGACTTCAAAGAACCGAATCACTTTTCATCCAATTTTAGCTAATATTACTTGAGATTTTCGAAAGAGGGGCGAGTGGCGGGGGTGGTGAGAGGGTGAGGGTGAGAGGGAGAGGGAGAGGGAGAGAGAGAGAGAGTGTGTAACGGAGAGAGAGTGAGAGAAAGAGAGAGAGAGAGAGAGAGAGAGAGAGAGAGAGAGAGAGAGAGAGAGAGAGAGAGAGGTGGGGTGGGAGGGAGAGGGAGCGGAGGGAGGGGGTGGAATGACAGAGAGAAAGAGAGAGCATGGGAGATCTCGTTCGATAGATGCGGATGATATTAACCGGGGAAAAAAGCAGAACAACATTTAAAAGATAGCATTTTAGTCTATTATCACTAAAGTAAAATAGTTGTAGAAGTAGTCGTTGCAATTAGGACAAAATGAAGCAAGGGAAAGAATGACAACCAATAGGAAAGCAACGCAGAAACAGAAGAATAAAAAACACGAAAGAAAGAAAATGAATATTAAAGAAAACCAACCCCCCCCCCAGATTCGAATTATTTTGGAAAATGTTCCTCTGTGCCTATAACCCTTTCAATCCTCTCTCCCTCGTCCTCTCTCGCACATCCAGAATCACATGATCCTTCCATCCCGCAATCAGCTGACATCCCCGCGATCAGCTGACACCCTGAAATCAGCTGACCAAAACATTCCCACTCGCTCTGCTTTGCTTTCTGTTTTATTCCACATCATCGCATCGGCTCAATGAATACCACTCAATTCCCTCTATCCGTCTTTATCAGCCTATTCTTTGCACATGACGTTTATCCCTTTAAACTCTCTGGTCTGTGTGTTCATTTCCATTCTCCTCCCTCCCCCTCTCCCCTCCCACCTTCTCCCATTTTACCGGGTTCGATAAATCTCATCATTGCAGATTTCATGCTGTATGATTGCTCACTGTTTCCCCCTGCAATGTGCATGCCACGGCGGTTTGTTGACTCGTCTACTCTTCATTTTTAGTTTGTAATTCTATGTTGCTTATCAAATTATTATTTGCATGTTTAGGGTGTTAGATATTTGTTACAGTTATATCACTATCCGCATGTTTTCACGTTGTGTTTCTATAGCACGTTGTTCCATTAACTCTTCAGAATATTTGCTTCTGAATATGTGTGTTTCTATCTCTCATCCGGTAATCTTCTCCCTTCTCTTAATCCTCTTTATCTTCTCTTCTCACTCAAGTTCTGTTTTCTTATCTGTCTTTCCTTAATCTTTTGTATCCTTTCCATGCATTTCCATGTTTCCGTTTTTATCTTATTTTTCTATAGTTCTTCATGTCTCCTTATCCTTATCCTCCTTTATTGCCTTTCTATTTCCCTTTCTTTTTGTTACCCTCCTTCTGAATCATCACCATCATCATCATCATATTTTTCTTCTCTCCTTGCACGCACTTTATCACATATTCTTTTAGTTTTCTCTCATTTTCCTCTTGCCTTTTCCCTTTCCACTCTCCATCGTTTGAATTCCCCCTCGTATCCCCTCTAACACGTCCTTTATTCCTTTATTTGCACTTCCCAATTCGTTTACTTTGCTTACATCTCTGCCTACTGTTCCCTTATATTTCTTTTCATCTACGTTTTCCCTTTTTCCTTTCTCCTTCATCACTTCTTCGTTTTCCTCTTCTTCCCCGTCCTTCTATGTCCTACGCATTCATCCACTTTATTCTTATCCACCACCTCCTCCTCCTCAGCTTTTCTCTCTTTCTTTCTATAGTCTATTCGTATTCAACCTCATCTCTCTTCCTATTCCTTTTCTCATGCTTCTCCTTCCGTCTCCCCTTCCTTTTCATCCTCCTTTTCATATTCCATGTTCCTCCCTTTTCCTGTTTCAAATCCTTCTACCCTTTCCCCCACATCCTTCTGCATCTCTCTCCCCTTCCTCTTCATCCACTTTTTACTTTTCCTTCTCTTTCTCCCTTCTCATCCTTCTGCTTCCCTCTTCTCTTCCTCTTCATTAACCTTTTCCTTTTCCTCCTCCTTCCCCTCTCTCTTTCCTGTTACTGCATCCTTCTCCCCCTCCTCATCATCCATCTTTTCTAATTCCTCTTCTTACCCCTTTCCCCTTCACCCCCATCCTTCTTCATCCTTTTCCCCTTCCTCTTCATCCACCTTTTCCCTTCCTTCCTCCTTCCTCTTTCTCCTTTCCCTTTCCCAAGTTACTGCATCCTTCTTCCCCTTCCTTCTCATCCACCGTTTCCCATTCTTCCTCCTTTCCCTCTCCCGTTCCCCATCCTTTTGCACCCTTTTCCCTTTTCCTCCTCATCCACCATTTCCCATTCTTCCTCCTTCCTCTTTCTCTTTTCCCCATCCTTCCCTTCTCAGTTCCTCCACAAATTGATTAACCGAAACAAGGCTAGTGTGTAATACGGGGTAATTTGGTTGTCAGTTATTAGTATTGCGGAGCTTCTAGGACAATCAGGCTTGGGATATGACGTTTGTGTTATTACTGGGGGGCTGTAGAGTCAGGCTTCATTACGGCAAAGGCTGAAAGCTTATGAAATCTCGGAACCAATAGATTTCAGCAAGGACTATTAAGCTTCGACTGCGTACTGGACGGCAAGTGGTCTAAGGAAGGTCTTTTTTGGTGCGGAATATATTTGATTGGAATTATAACCTTTATTTGTTTTCTCTTTAAGAATTGGAATTGGCAGGAATTGGGAGTGAGGAGGCATTAATCAGTGATAATGAAAAGGGTTCAGAAGTAAATGAAATTACGTTCGGACTGTTTTTTTTTTTTTTTTCTTTTTTTTTAATCTAAGGAATGAATCGGTCTAATGACTAGGATTTGCATATATACGTGGACACACATTTACAGACACGCACAAACACACACACACAAACACACACACACACACTCAC
>NC_051398.1:14896593-14899093 GCF_015228065.2 Penaeus monodon | reverse complement strand
GGAATTACCATTCCTTCTGGTAAGAATATTTGACAAAGGGAGTTTACGCTATTATTTAACAGTCATTCTAGAAAAATGATCGCTCTAAGTCTGTCAGCGGAAAGGCTTCGAGGTTGGGTTCCGTTTAAAGCACATCAAAGAAACTCCACTATATTATAATAAACTTTCTTAGATTTTTTTTTTTTTGTCATGTGTAGGGAGATTGTGAAAAAAAAACAGCAAAACAGAAAACAAAAATATATATAATTACCATCTTTCCCTTTTTAATTCTCATTTTTGTTAATCAATTGATATTATTATCTATTATCCTTTGATAACTCGTTGTTCGTAGTACCAAGATCCTAGGAACACCGTAAATCAGTTTCGACCGTGATCCAGTGGTAGCGCTTGTATTAAAAATTGATAAAAAATAGTGTCATTTATTTATTCTCCCTCTCTCCATTTTCTGAATGAATTAAAAAGGTCTTCTCTGACTGTTGCTGTTCCTACTACAACTACGACGACAATTATCTTTACTGCTGATACTACTACCACTATTTCTACCATAACCACTACTATTCCTACTAGTTCGAGTACAACTACGCAACGACAAAAATCATTACAACGCTGTTACTGCTACTACTACCACCACCACTACTTTTTTTTTGTATGGTGCCCTGTCAGATTCTGACATTGGTTGTCACAGCATGATACTTAATTGTAGTTTTCATGTTGTGATGCTCTTTGGAGTGAGTACGTGGTAGGGTCCCCAGTTCCTTTCCACGGAGAGTGCCGGTGTTACCTTTTCGGTAATCATTCTCCCTATTTACCCGGCTTGGGACCGGCACTGACTGGGCTGTCTTGCCATCCCAGTGGCTAGATAGGCAATCGAGGTGAAGTTATATGCCCAAGGGAGCAACGCGCCGGCCGGTGACTCGAACCCTCGAACCCAGATTGCCGTCGTGATAGACTTGAGTCCGATGCTCTAACCACTTGGCCACCACTACTACTATTACTATTACTCCTATCATGTCTTTTACAACTACAATTACGCAACCACAACTATCGTTACTTCTTCTGGCTTTAAATCCTAGGCGGGGTCGCCTGTACGGATTTTCTTCCTCCACTCTTTGTATCCGCAACTTCATTGCAGTTTGGCACGTTTTTACGACCGGATGCCCTTCCTGCCGTCAACCCTCCCCATTCATCGGGGTTGAATTGGGACTGGCACGGAACATGCCACTGGAATGTGGACTCCCATGACGGTAAACAATCGAGGTGAAGTTCCTTGCCCAGCGGAACAACAAGCCGGCCGGTGACTCGAACCCTCGAACGCAGATTGTCGTGACAGTCTTTGAGTCCGATGCTCTAACCACTCGGCTACCACGGCCCTATACTATCGTCACTACTACTACTGCTGCAAATAGTTTATCTGGACCATTACCATTTTTTTTTTTAATATGAATACAATAAATACGTAAAAAAAAAAAAAAAAAAAAAAAAAAAAAAAAAAAAAAAAAAAAAAAAAAAAAAAAAATATATATATATATATATATATATATATATATATATATATATATATATATATATATATATATATATATATATATATCAATGAATGAACGAATCATTCCAAATACAACATGCCTTACAAGCAGCGATCAAATTGCAACAGACAATACCAGTCCGTCTTACTTTTTATGGCCAATGGGATATTAAACCGGAGGAGTTTGAGGCTCAGGTAATCCTTGCAGTATTGAGTGGAAGCTTGGTGGATCCAACAACACGGAACCTTGACTCTCCTTCGTCTTGACCTGAAGATTGACGTTTTACAGACGCTCTCGAAACGTTTGAAGCGCGTAAACGTTTCGCGTCTTGAGAATTTCTTCTTTCTTCGAGTGGGTTTTTGTCATCTTTCGGACTCCAATTGCAGTGTCATTTATTGTCCTCATAATAAAAAAAATCATTATACTTATGACTTCATTTTTTTACCGCCTTGTTAATCTCATATATTCGAATTTTCTTTTTTTTTCATAGCTTGCGATACACTTGTCAAGACTTTGGTAATACTGCAACATTTCTTATAATCACTATTTAATGGTTTTCATTTATAAGAAATTAGCCACATTTCTTTATATTTTCTTTCTCCTCTCTCTCTTCCTCCATTCTTAACTCTCCATTTCTCTCATTTATCTTTCCCTCCCTCTCTTTTTTTCTGAAGCTCTCCTTCTCACCTTATCACCTCTGTTTTCACTTCCCCTTCACTCCCACATTTCTCCTTTTTATTTTTCTTCTTTCTCCTCGATTTTCACTAACTCTCACTCCTTGCCTCTACTTCCCCCCCCTCTCTCTCTCTTTCTTTCTCTCTTTCTTTCTCTCTCTCCATCCCTCCCTCCTCTCTCTCTCTCTCTCTCTCTCTCTCTCTCTCTCTCCTCTCTCTTTCTCTGTGTGTGTGTGTGTCTCTCTCTCTCTTTTCCTCTTTCCATCCATTCTCCCCTCCCTCTCTCTCTCCCTTCTCTCT
>NC_051398.1:14881593-14891593 GCF_015228065.2 Penaeus monodon | reverse complement strand
AGAGAGAGAGAGAGAGAGTGAGAGAGAGAGAGAGAGAGAGAAAAGAGAGAGAGAGAGAGAGAGGGGGGGGGGAAGCGATAGATGGATAGGTAGATAGATAGATAGATCGACAGAAAGATAGATAGAGAAAGAGCAACATACTTCCATACATAACTACAAGCAGACATACATAATCACACACACACACCACACACACACACACACACACACACACACACACACCACACACACCCCACACACACACAAACACACACATATATATATATATATAAAATAATATATATATATATATATATATATATATATATATAAATATATATATATACATATATATATATATATATATATATATATATATATATATATATATATATATATATATATACATATACCTACATACATACATAAATAAAGAGACAAAGAAAGAAAGAAAAAAAAACAGCATGCCAAGTTGGAAAAGATCACACGTGAGTCATTTGTTGCAAAACGTCTGTCGCCTTTGCAGACAAAGTTGCGATACTGGATTTTTTTTTCTTCTTCTTCTTTCGGGAAGATCTTTAACGCGTCTGGCATTTGTTTTATCACTCGCGTCATAAAGGTGGTATTTGTGGTATGTGCGTGTGTATGACAAAAAAGTCTATGTATAATATTTTGGCTATTTGTTTTCGGATCATGATTTTCAGTGTATGGCAAGTAGGCAGATATACAAACCGGAAAAAAAACATGAAATTGTACGTTTCTTAATAGCAGTGAACACAAACGTATTATATCTACTTATCTGTATATTTATATATTTTTTATCTCTTTATCTGCCTACTTACCTAATTATCTATCTGTCTTGCTTTCTATTTCTCTTTCTCTCTCTCTCTTTCTTGATAATAGTCTTCATAAAAACAAACGTATCTTTATCTATATCTATATTTTTATCTATCTACCTATCTCTGTGTGTGTGTGTGTGTGTGTGTGTGTGTGTGTGTGTGTGTGTGTGTGTGTGTACACACACACTAATGGTTATGATATCTTATAACTTTATGGGTGAATTATGATTTAAAGGGAACTGATTTTTAACAAGCGACACCACACACACACACACAGACACACACAGACACACACACACACACACACACACACAAACACACACACAAACACACACACACACACACACACACACACACACACACACACACACAGTCCGTGGTTTAGTCTCTTTATTGTTCTTTCTGACCAAATTTAACAATAATGTAATAAAATATGACACGAAAACACCGAGAGAGGGCAAACCTTTCCCGATACATAAGTTTACCACAAAAATACACATTTTGCGACGGATCACACTGGCGATGAATCATTTCATTTCTCTCCTACATCCATATGAGCATTCAGTCATCGCCAAAATATAATCAATTGATCCCTGGGTTATGGTTAATCCTTCAATAGATGCTCATCATTATTCGTCAGTAAAGTTTGTATCACCCTGCAGTGGAGGTGTGAAAATGGCGGTCGTTTCACACATAAAAGCAAGACTCGCATAATTTTCTGGTGTTGTATTCATCTGGCAACTCGCTTTCCAAGAATATATGTGTGATATTCATCAGTTATGTTTTCATCATGAATAGAAACAATATGACATCAAGTGAACACTGTGTCTTATTGTAGCTTGATTCAGATCTTCAACATGTAGCACAGGCCAGAAATACCCCGTGCTATAACCTAAATCAGGTTACTTAACGCGTATGTGCTCCTTAACTTCACTACGGCGTCTGTAACTTGGGCAGTGTTCGGCGTAACTTTACAGCGTTATTACCCTATCAATGCTGAGGGTATATAATCAACTGGAAAATCTGTCTGGAATAATTCTCTAAAGTGTTTAACTGTTTGTATTCGCGTTCATCTTTATTTGATAGAGTCAAAATTGTTCTCCTGAGATTGATATCCCAGTTCCATAACATTTTTCCTCTGTATATTTTATTTCTACCTCATTTTGTAGACTCTTATTACATGTTCTACTACAGAAACTTTCATTGTTCTTTCGCTGTCATATGAAACTAATGGAAAACGTAAAGAGATCCCAACACGGTATTGACTTACAGCCTAATTATTTCGTGACATCATAGACAGGGATGTTGAGTCATCCAACAACAGGCAATTTTTTTTTTTTTAGCTCTATCTCATTCCCTCTCACTACCCACGAGTCAACTTCATGATATATCGCAAGCTTCAAATACAGCTTCAGCTTTACCAGCCAGTTACGTGATATTTTCCTCTTCATCTGACCAGATTGCCTGTCTTATATAAACATGCTCCTCCGATCCTGACATTTCTTTACTCACGTCGATATCTGGCTTCCCTGTTGAATATCTGGCCTCTTTTTAACGAGACTTTGAAATCCCCTTTTCTATAATTCGAAGTAAACCTTTTTATTTATTTATTTATTTATTTTTGATTGCCCATTATTCTTCCAATGATGACATCTAGTAGAAAAGATGAAACTGTTCAAAGACTTTTATTTCAAAATACCTATAAGAAAAACTTGTTTCACTGACACTTTTTCCCCCTACAATTTAAAGATTTTACCACACTCTATTTGAGGAGACGCACATTGTCATTTTCACATTCATACAAAATTAAAGAAAATCCTACAGAACTTTTAATGGTTTCCTCGTTATAAATTCGTATCTGTCCAGATTATTTGTATATATCATATGACTATTCAAAGTTATGTATAAGCTAGAACACTTTACTAATCCATTTGTTATCTTAGCTATTGATTTTGCATGACAGTCCATAGTCTAACTGCCTGTATTCATATGTTTTCAGGGATTAAAATGGCAGATGTAATTATTAGAACGGCTATTTCCATCACTGTTAGTAAAGCAATGTCGTCATTGTCAATCATCACCACCACCATTATCCTCATCATCACCTTTATCACCACCACTTAAACTTTTCAAGGATATTAAAGAATAGATAGATGATAGGAGAGAGAGGAGAGAGAGAGAAAAGAGAGAGAGAGGAGAGAGAGAGGAGAAAAGAAAAGAGAGGAGATGGGAAGAAAATGGGAAAAAGAGAGAGAGGAAGGAGAGAGAGAAGGAGAGGAGGGGAGTAGGAGAGAGAGAGAGGGGAGGGAGGGAAAGGGGGGGGAAAAGGGGAAAGGGAAAAGAGGGGAGAGAGAGAGAAGAAAAGGGGAGATGGGGGGGAGAGAGAAATTAGGGGGAGAGAGAGAGAGAGGAGAGAGAAGAGGAGGGGAGAGAAACCGGAAGAGAAAAAGAAGAGAAAAAGAGAGAAAAAGAAAAAAAAGAATTAAAAAAAAAAAGAGAGAAAGAAAAAAAAAGAAAGAGAAAAAGAAAGAGAAAGAGAAAAAGAAAGGAAAGAGAAAAAGAAGAGAAAGAGGGCAAGAAGAAAAGTAAAAAAGAGAAGAGAAAGGAGAAAAGAAGAGAAAAAGAAAAAGAGAAAGAGAAAGAGACAGAGAAAAAAGAAAAAAACAGAGACCCAGACAGAGCCCGAGACAGAGAAAGGACGAGCAGAGACCGAGAAAAGTCAGAGACAGAAAGAGAAAGAAAAAGAACCCGAGCAGGACAAGACAGAGACAGGAAAGAAAAAAGAAAGACAGGACAGAGACCCGAGACAGAGAAAGAGACAGGGGCAGAGACAGGACAAGACAGAGCAGAAAAAACCAAAGAAGGGGAAGAGCAAAAGACAGAGAAAAAGACGAGAAAAAAAACAGAGACAAAAGAAAGGAAAGAGACAGGACAAAAGACGAGACGAGACAGAGAAAAAGAAAAGAGACGAGACGAGAAAAGAGACAGAGCCAAAAAGAAGAGACAGAGAAGGGGAAAAAAGAAGAGAAAAACCCGAAAAAAAGATCAGAGACGGAAGAGACGGAGGAGAAAGAAGAACGAGTCAGAGAAGAGAAAGGAAAGGACGAGCAGAGACAGAGACAGAGACCCGAGACAGAGAGAGAAGAAAAGAGACAGAGAAAAAGCGAGACAAGACAGAGAAAGGGACAGGACAGAAGGGCAGAGAAAGAGAAAAGAAAAGAAGAGAAAGAAGAGGGCAGAGAAAAAAGACAGAGAAAGAGAACGAGAAAAACCGACAGAGAAAAGACGGGCGGGGAAAGGAAGGAAAGAGACGAGAAGAGAAGAGCCCAGAAAAAGAAAAAAAAAGACAAAAAGAAAGAGACAGGACAGAGAAAGAGAAGAGACAGAGAAAAAAGAGTCAGGGCGAGGGCGAAAAGAGAGAGAAGGAAGAGGGAAAAGACAAGAAAGGAGGCGAGAAAGGAAGCAAAAAGGAAAGAGAAAAGGGCAGAGAAAAGAGTGGACAGAGAAAGAAAGAGACCAGAAAGGGCAGAGAGAGACAGAGACGGACCCGAGAAAGAAAAAAAAGAAAGGGAGAGGAAAAGAAGAGAACGAGAAGAGGAAAAGGAAAGGAAGAAAAAAAGAGCGGAAAGAAAAAGCAGAGAAGGGGAAAGGAAAAGGACAGAGAAGAGACAGAGAGAGAAAACAGAGACCCGGGAAAGAGAAAGAAAGAAGAGACGAACAGAGCAGGGCAGAGACGAGACAGAGAAAGAGACAGAGACAAAACAGAGAAAAGGGCAGAAGGGCGAGACAGAGAAAAAGGAAAAAGAAAAAGGCAGAGCAAAACGAGAAAGAGAAAAGCAAGAAGAGAGGGAAAGACAGAGACAGAAAAGAGACGAGACAGAGGGAAAAGAAGAAAAAAGAGCAGGAAAGGGAAAGGAAGGACGAGAAGAGCAGAGAAAGAGACGAGAAAGAGAAAGAGACGAGAAGAAAAAGGGGAAAAGAAAAAAGACAGGAAAGAGAAGAGAAAAGACAGAGACAAGGGCAGGACAGAGAAGAAAAAAGAGTCAAGACGAGAAAGACAAGAGAGGGAAAAGAGACAGAGCAGAGAAAGGACAGAGACGGAAAAAGGCAGAGAAAGAAAAAAAGAGAGGAGAAGAGACAGAGACGAGACAGACGAAAACGAGACGGAAAAACAGAGCAGAGAAGAAAGGTAGAACGAGACAGAACAGAGACAGAGACGAGAAAGAAAACAGAGACAAAAGAGCGAGACAGAAAGGAAGAGCAGAGACCCGAGACAGGAAGGGAGGACAGAGACGAGAAAGAGCAGAGACAGGAAAAGAGAGCGAGAAAAAGAAGAGAAAAAGTCAGAGAAAGACAAGGGAAAAGAAGGAAGAAAAGCAAAGAAGAAAGAGAAAGACAGGAAGGAAAAGTAAAAGACAGAACAAAACCAAAACAGAGACAGAAAAAGAGACGAGCAAGAAAAGAAAAACAAGACGAGCCAAAAAAGACCCAGAAAGAGACAGAGACAGAGAAAGAAAGAGAAGGACGAGAAGAGAAAGAGACAGAGAAAAGCAGGGGAAGGGGACGAGACAGAGACAGAAAACAAGACAAAACAGAGAAAAAAGAACAAGAAAGGGCAGAACGAACGGGAGAGGGCAAAAGACAAAGGAAAAAGGCGAGACAGAGGGCGAGACAGAGAAGGAAAGGGGAAAGAGAAAGACGAAAAGAGAAAGAGAAAGAGTAGGCAGAGAAGAGACAGAGACAGAGAAAGGACAAGAAAGAGACAGAGGAAAAAAGACAGAGAAAAAGCAGAGACAGAGACGAGAAAGACAGAACAGAGACAGAGACCCGAGACGAGACGAGAAAAGACGGAAGAGGGAAAGAGGGCAGAGACAAGAAGAGGGCAGAGACAAGAAGACGAGAAAGTTTAGAGAAGAGACAGAGGAAAAAGAGGAAAGAGACGAGACAGAGACAAAAAAAGAAACAGGGAGAAAGAGCAGAGCCCGAGACGGACGAGACGGAAAGAGAAAGACGAGAAAGAAAAGAGAAAGAGGAGACAGAGACCGAGACGAACAAAAAGGGGCGAGACAGAGACAGAGGGAAAAAGACAGAGAACAGAGACAGAGCAGAGACGAGAAAGAAAGAGACAGAGACAAAAGAGAGACGGAAAACAGAGACAGAGACGAGAAAAGAGACAGAGAAAGACAAGGGAGACAAGAAAAGAAAAACAGAGACAGAGACGAGACAGGGAAAGAGTCAGAGACGAGAAAGAGCCCGAGACAAGCAGAGAAACAGACGAGACGAGACAAGGAAAAACAAGAGAAAGAGTCAGAGGGCAAAAAGGGGCAGAGACAGAGAAAAACAGACAAGGGAAGGCAGGGAGACATAGACAGAGACAGAACAGAGACAGAGAAAGAGTCGAGACAGAGAAAAAAACCCGAGACAGAGACAGAAAAAGGACAGGACAGAGAAGAGACAGAGAAAAAGTCAAGACAGAGACAGAGACGGACAGAGACAAGACAAGAAAGATAAAAGAGACGGAAAGAGCAGAGAAAAGAGACAGAACGAGCGAGTAGGACAGAGAAAAGTCAGAGACAGAGAAAGAGTCAGAGGGCGAGACAGGGAAAAACAGAGACAGGAAGGGTCAAGACAGAGAAAGAGAAGGAGAAAAAAGTCAAAAGGGCAGAGAAAGAGTCAAGGGCAGAGAAAAAGTCGAGAAGAACAGAGAAAGAACCCGACAAGGGAAAAAGTCGAGACAGAGAAAGAAATCAGAGAAAAGGACAAAAGACGAGGAAAAGAGACAGAGACCAAGACAGAGAAAAAGTCAGAGACAGAGCGAGACAGAGACAGAGACAGAACAAGAAAGAAGAGACGAGACAAAACAAGAAAGGAGACAGAGACAGAAAAACAGGGGCAGAGAAAAACAGAGACGAGAAAGAGTCCAGAGAAGAGAAAGAGCAGAAAAGAGACAGAGAAAGTCAGAGAAAGAGAAGGCGAAGAAAAGAGACAGAGACAGAGACAGAACAGAGACAGAGAAAGGGGTCGAGACAGGAAAAATCAAGACAGAGACCAGAAAAAAAAGAGGCCCGAGACAGAGAAAAGAGCGAGACAGAGAAGAGTCAGAGACAGAAAAGGAGAAAAGAACGAGAAAAGAGACAAAAAGACAGAGACCGGGAAAAAGTCAAAAGAGACCGAGACAGGACAGAGAAAAGAGAGACAAAAAAGACAAGGGGACAGAACCCAGACAAAAGAAGAGAAGAGCGAGACCCAAAAAGAAAGAAAGAAAAAGAAAGAGACAGAGCAGAGAAAGGTCGGCAGAGCAGAGACAAAAAAGGGCAGAGACAGAGAAAGAGGAAAAGACAGAGACAAAAGAACAGAGACGAGCAGAGACAGAGACAGAGCAGAGACAGAGAAAGAGCGAGACGAGAAGGCAAAAAAGACAGAGACAGGGGAAAGCCCGAGACAGAAAGAGACAGAACGAGAAAAGGAAAAACAGAGACGAAAACAGAGTCGGAAAACCCGAGAAAGAGCGAGAAAAGAGACAAAAAGAGCAGAGACAAAAAAGAAGAGTCAGAGACGAGAAAGAAAGAGAAAAGAAGAGGGACGAGACCCGAGACGAGAAAGAACAGAGACAGAGAAAGAGCGAGAAAGAGAACGAGCAGAGCGGAGAGACAGAGAAATAAAAGAAAAGAAAAAAGGAGAGAGGAGACAGGGCGAGAAAAAAGAACCCGAGACAGGACAGGAAGAGACGAGCAAAAAAGAGTTTTCCGGGCGGACGGACGAGACGGAACAGAGAAAAGCAAGACAGGCCCGAGACAGAGAAAAAGAAAGACAGGCAGAGACAGAGACAAGCAGAGACGGGACAGAGTTCGAGACAGAGACGAAAAAGAAAAGACGGGGACAGAGAAAGAGGAACCCGAGACGAGAAAAAGACAGGAAAAGGGAAAAAAGAGACAGAGACAAAAGAAAGAAGAGCAGAGACGAGGGCAGAAAACAAAAAAGAGACAAGAAAGAGTCGGGCAGAGACAGAGAAAAGAGAAAAAAAGAGCGAGCAGAGACAGAGACAGAAAAACGAGCGAGAAAAGAGACAGAGAAAGAGCCCGGACAAGAAAACAGAACAGAGAAAAGACAGAGACAGAGACAGGACAAGACAGAGACAGAGCCCGAGAAAAAGCAGAGACAGAGAAAGAGAAAGAAAAAAGAAAACGAGACGAGACAGAACAAAAAATTCGAAACAGAGACAGAGAACCCGAGACAGAGAAAAAAACAAGAAAGGGGGGGGACAGAGAAAAGAACAAGACAGAGACAAAAAAGACAACAGAGCAGAGAAAAGAGACAAAAGACCCAGAAAGACAGAGACAGAGACCCGAGAAAGAAAACAGGACAGAGAAGAGACAGAGACCAGAGACAAAAACAGAGAAGAGCAAGACAGAGACGGGGGAAAGACAGAGACAAAGACAGAGACAAAACAGGACAGAGAAAGAGCAAAAAACAGAGACAGGACAGAGAAGGGGACAGAAAAAAGAGACAGGAAAACAGAGACAAGACAGAGACAGAGACGAGAAAGACAGAGACGAGACAGAGAAAAGTCGAGACAGGACAGAGACGAGACAGAGCGAGCAGAGACAGAGACGAGCAGAGACGAGAAGAGCAAGAAAAGAGACAGAGACAGAGAAGAGCAGAGAAAGAGACAGGACAGAGGAAGAGCAAGGGGACGAGACGAGAAAAGAGCCAGAAAACGAGACGAGAAAAAAAACGAGACGAGAAGAGTCAAAACAGAGACGAAAACAAAACAGAGAAAAGAAAAAGAGAAAAGAGAAAAAACAGAGACAATAAAAGAGACAGAGAAAGAGTCAGAGACAGAGCAGAACAAAACAGAGACCGGAAAAAGAGAGACAAGAAAGGCAGGACAAAGGGAAAGTCAAGAAAGAAGAGACAGAGAAGAGAAAAAAGCGAGAAAGGACAGAAGAGAAAAATTTAGAGACAGAGAAAGAGCGAGACGAGCAAGCAAGAAGAGACGAGACAAGAAAGAGAAGAGAAAGGTTTAGAGAAAGACAGAGGAACAAAAAAGACAGAGAAGAGACAGAGAAACCAAAAAGAGAAAAGAGGACAGAGAAAAGCGAGACAGAGACACAGAAAGAGCAGAGACAGAGAAAGAGAGAGAAGAGAAAAGTCGAGACGAGAAAAAGAAGACAAGGGCGGGCAAAAAGGAAAAAGTCAAGACAAGACAGAGCAGAGAAAGGAAAGAAAAACGAAAAACAGAGACCGAGACGAGACGAGAAAGAGTTTAAAGAGCAGAGAAAAAGTCAGAGACAGAAAAGGTCAGAGCAGAGCAGAGAAAGGCAGAACGAGCAGAGAAAGGAAAGAAAAAGCGAGACAAGAAAAGAAAAGAAGGGCCAAAAGAAGGACGGACAGAGCAGAGACAGGAAAGAAAAGAGAAAAGAGAAGAGACGAGAAAGAGTCAAGAAAAGACGAGAAGAGAAAGAAAACAGAGAAAAGGACAGAGAAAAGTCCGAGACAGAAAGAGTTAAAAAGGCAGAGAAAGAGTTTTGGCAGAGAAAAAGTCAAGACAGAAGGTCAAAAAGAAAAGAGACGAGAAAAACAGAGAAAGAGACAGAACAAGAAGAGGCAAGACAAGAAGAGCAAGACGAGACAGAGAAGAGACGAGAAAAGAAGAGACAAGAAAAAAGTCAGAGCGAGAAAGAAGAGACAGAGAAAAGAGACAGAAAAGGGAAAGAGCAAAAAAAAGAGACAGAGGGCAGGAAAAAGCGAGAAAGAGCAGGGACAAGAAAGAAAAACAAAACAGAGAAAGAGTCAGAACCCGAGACGAGAAGAGCAGAAACAGAGAAAGGGGCAGAGACAAAGAGAGCAGAGAACAGAGACAGAGACAAAAAGACAGAGACAGAACAGAGCAAAAAAGGGAAAAATCCGAGACAGAGACAAGACAAGAGACAAAAAGGGCAGAGACAGAGACGAGAAAAGAGACAGAGAAAAGAAGGGGAAAAACCCCGAAGGGCCGAGGAAAAAAGAGAAAGGCAAACAGAAAGAGGGCAGGGCAGAGACAGGAAAGAGCAAAAAAGAGCAGAGACAGAGACAGGCCCGAGACGAGAAAAGTCAGAGACGAGACAAGACGAAAGAGACAGAGCGAGACAGGCGGAAAACAGGAAAAATTCAGAGACAGAGAAAGAGCCAAAAAAGACCAG
>NC_051398.1:14826593-14846593 GCF_015228065.2 Penaeus monodon | reverse complement strand
CTCCAACCAGACTTCATCCGACCTGTGGTGCCTGCCGTGTAACGCATAGAAGGCCCCTCCTCGCCTACTGAACAGTGAGTCCACTGTCCAGGCTGGGGAAGACTCAATCAGGTCAGTGCCATTTTAGTTTATTATATATATCTATAGTTTTATACTTTATGTATATATTATATATATATATATATTAATATATAATATATACTATATTACATATATCTATGTATACATTTAGGTATATATATATATAGATATATATATATATATATATATATATTTATTTATTTTATTTATTTTAGATATACCAGTGCTTTAATTTCTATATATATAATTTATGTTATATAGATAATATATTTTATATATATATGTAAAATATATATATATATATATTATATAGATATTATATATCTATAATTGTATTATAGATATATATATAACATAGATAGTGTGTGTCATATATTTATTCATATATGATATATTTATATATAAATATATATATATATATATATATATATTCGTATATATTTAACAGTTTTTATATATATACATATACTATAAATATATATATATATACAAATCATATATACAAACAATTATATCTAACTATATATATATATAGAAACTATATATTATATGTATATATATATAGATATATATATTAATGAATATATAAATATATGATAAATCTACTCATATAATATTATATATATATTACTGATGCATCAATATATATATATACAAATTATATATGAATATATAAATATATATATATAATATAAATATTCTATATAAAAATCTATATATCTATTTATATACTATAATCTATATAAAATCCTATATATCTATATACTTATATATATATATACTTATATAATATGTAACTTATACTAAATATAATATCATATCACACATATATAAAGTATATGTTTAAATATAATATTATATAAATATATAATATAGTATAAATCTAGACATAAATCTATATATATAAATATACTTAATATATATGAAATGTATGTATATATATACTATATCATATACTGATGATATATACATACATACTATTACTACTAAGTATAAAAAAAAAACAAAAAAAAAAAAAAACAAAATATCATATATATATATTAACAATATGTATCATATATATATATATAAAAGTAATATATATATATATCTATATATATACTATTATATATATACTATTTATATATATAAATGTATATATATGAAGATATAGATACATAAATATAAAATAATATCTCAATTATATACATATATAATATATACTATATATTATATAGATATATACCTATTATCTATAGGTATTATAATATATTATATATATATTTCTATTTATATATAATGTAAGTATATAAGATATATTTATTTTTATTATTTATGATATACATTTATTTATCATATATATATTTATCCCTATATATATATAATATATATATATATACTATCTACTACCACAACTTATATACTACTATATATATTTATATATCTATATCTATATATATTATATAATATACATATATCGCTATATTACAATATAATTATATATCTATACTATATATATACTATATATATCTATCATCATATATATATAACTAACTATATGTACAATATATGGATATATATATATAGATATATGTGTATACTATATATATTTTATTTACATATATAGTATATATATATCATCTATATATGGTATTATATATTAGCAATACTACTATTATACATCTATTGTATATAATAATAATATATATAATCTATATCAATATATATATATATTTATATATATATATTAATATACTATATATATTATATATATATATCATATATGTATTATATTCATATATATTTACATATTATCTAACATATATATTCACTCACTATATCCCCTACCATGTCATCCGCATCCTTTGCCTCGGCTCTCGGAGCCTTAGTGTATGTTCCATATTATAATGTATATTATTATAATATATTTGTACTCGTCAATCTGTAGATCAATAGTTTATATCTTATGGTACATCAACTATAGATGTATATGTATATATATATTTATGTACTAATGTTATATATATACATACTATATATATATATTATATAATATAATATATCACATACAAAGTTTTATATATATATATCTATATTACCATATATACTATATACCTATATATATATACTAATCATAAGTTATATATACTTGTACCTATATCTAATATGTACATTATAAACAAAAATATAGAATATATAAATATATCAGTATGATAATATAATATATGATTTTATTTTATATCTTCATATATTTCTACAAAAAAAAATACTATATATAAATACTATACTATATAGTTAACTACATAAATATATATATATATTTCATATTATATATTATATATATTATATTATATACTATATATATGAATATAGATACAACATATAATATACAGATATTCACATAAAATATATTAACTTTTATATATATATAATATAGATATATATATATTATAGTATATAAATATATATATATATAATATATATAAATATATAGTTATATATATATATATATATCTATCTATAATACATAGATAAATAACTTACATCTACAAATATCTATTCAATATCATATATATAATATATATATATCTCTCTATACTATATATATATATCTCTATATGTATATATATATACACATGATACTCCTCTAAGATGTAATATATATATTATATATCTATCTAATATAATTTTGATCTGACTATATATTCAGGTATATCCTATATATATATATATATATACTCTATATATACTATCATATATATGAATTATTATGAATATTAAATATAAATTCTATATACAAATCTATCTATAATGTAATATATATTATATCTATATTAATATATATATATCCTACTCATTCAGCTATTTATATATATATGATCATATATATATATACTATATATCACCATATATATAGTATATATAAGATATATATATATATAATAATATATATATATATATATATATATATACGATATCTATATATATATATGTTAGATATATATATAGCTTATATATTATATACTAATATATAATGTATACATGTATAAATACACCAATATATATACTATACATCTGAAATGCATTACCATAATCTATACAGAAATCTATATACTATAAATATATTAATATATATAAATGGTTTAAATAAAATAAATTATATATAATCTATATACTATATCTCATATATTATATAGTTACTATTATATCTATAGTACTATAATATATATAATCCTATATAATATATATATATATATATATAATAATATATACTACCTATATATATATATATATTAAATATACATATAATACTATATATAATCTATATAGATATATATATATCACTATCTATATATAAATATTTATTTCTATTATATCTCATATGAATAACTAGATACATAAATAAATATGTATCTAATATTACATATTATATATAAATAATATATATATATGTAGATATCATATAATATATCATTAATATAATACTATATATAATCTAGTTTATAGACTAGCATAGATGTATATATATATTACTATGTTACTATATAGATCGCATATATCATTATATATAGACTATACCCTATATATGTATAATACTATCATATGATATATTATATCATTACACACACATCTATATATACTTAAATATAATATGTATATATACACTATATATATATATTATATGTATATATATACGATACATATATATACATATATTTACTAGATATATATTAATATTATATATATATAAAATATATTAGATAAATATCTATATAATAATATAAATAATATATATTATATATATATATATTTATATATATATAGAAATATATATTTATATATACATATATATATACCTACTATATATATATATATATAGTCTATATATATTATCATATATATATAGGTATATGATATAATGTATATAGTATCAAATATAATATATATTATCTAATATAAATGATATTAAATCTGTACATAAATCTATATAATATAATGATTAAACTATATAAATGTCTGATATTGAATAAATAAATATATATATATATATTAATATAATAGTATATATTAGATATCATATACATCTTGTATATAAATGTATACTATATATATATATCACTATATCTATATATATACTATATATATATACCTAATATATAATATACATCAAAATACTTCATATCCCATACATAATATAGATATATCTAATATTATATATATATATATATATAATATACTACACTTATATATATATGAATATACTAGATACATAAATACTACACACAAACTATGCTATCTAAATATATACATATAATATACTAAATAATATATATATTACTGATACATATATACTATATATATATATATGATATATTTATATATATATATATAATATATTAGTGTATATAGATTAGATGTATATATAGATATATATATATATATATATAGTATATATATATAATATATATTATCTTTATACACACATACATATAGATATATATATATATATATATATTATATATATTATATGTATATAGTAGAATAATATAATTGTATATATATATATATATATAGATATATGTATATATACATTGATATATATATTTAAATATATGTATCTTATTTATTTTTATTTTTTTATATTAATTTATTTATGTATATATATATTTACATAATAATAATATATATATATAGTTATTAGATATAGTATAATATAGTATATATATGTATCTATAATATATAATATATTACAATAGATATATATATATATATATATCTATATAGATAGTTAGATATATATATATATATATATTATATTATATATAGCATATATATTATATATATATATTAGATAATATATATAAAGAGATATTACATATATAATTATAACTATATCTATTGGTTTGTACATATAAACAAAAATATTAAACTCACCTATAAATACTCTATGTAATATATATATTTTTTTTTTTATATATATATCATATATTTATATATAAAAAATATATATATTATAACAATACATATATATTTAAATATCTAAACATATATATATACTATATATATATACTAATATCACATTATAGATTATACTATATATATATATTAATATATTACTATTTATAATGAATAATAGATACATATATAAATCTATATATATACTACTATATATACTATATTATATACTATCTACTCTATTTATATATATACTCTGAATATAGATATCTATAATAAGAATATTAATATAATGAATATATAATATATATATTATATATATAGCTACACATGAATATATCTACTATATATATAACATCCTCATCATATATATATGTATATATATATATATATATATATATATATACTATATGTATCATAATACTACTCCTATAGACAATATATACTAGATGACTAAACTATATATATACAATATATATATAAATAATCTATATAATATAATATAAATATACTACTATATACTTATAGATATATAATCTTTAATTCTATAATATAAAGCTCTCTCTACTCCTCTCTCTTCTCTCTCGCTCGGAAAATATCTCTCATATCACATCTCTCATCTTCTCTCTCTCTATATACTATATATTATCTATATATATATTAATTATATAATTATATGTATATATATATATATATATAATATATATAATATATATCGTATATAACATAGATGAATAATTATATCATACAAATATATATATAAATATATCATAATATATATACTAATATATACTATATATATACTATATATATATATATATACATACTGACTATACTCTATATATATGCACATCCTATCCAATCATATATTCTATATACCACAATATTATATATACTACATACTATCTATATATATATCTATATATATATATATATAAAGTATATGTATAAATTAAATATATATATATATATAAATGATATATATATATGTATCATATATACTATATACTCTATTATATATACTATATAAAATATATATATTATATATGTAAAATATTAATATATATATAAATACATACTTTATATATAACTAAAGTGCATATATATCGAATAATAAGACATCAAATATGAATATATATTTTAATTATATATACTATATATATACATAATTTAATATATATATATAGTATATATATATATATACTATATATATATACCCTGTATCTAGTAATATATCTACATACATATATAATAGTATATACTATATATTATATATATTGTATATATATAATAATATAATCTATTACATATGATATATTATCTCCTATATTATATATAATATATATATATATTATAATATCTTATAATATATATATAGCATATATATATATGTATATAGTATATATATATTTATGTCATAACTGTATCTATAATCCTATATATTATCATATATTATATATATATATATATATTATATATATATATATATATATATGTATATATATATATATATATATGTACATATAAACAAAAATATATAAATATATAAATATATATGTATATAATATATATATTTTTTTATATATATTCATATATTTATACACTAAGACAAATATATAGTATAGAATATATCCTATCTCCATGATGCGATCCTTTCCCGGCAAGGTACACTTTCCGAAATGTTTTTCAAACAGAAGCTCCCAGCCGATTACCATCGATGGGCGGCCGGTGAACGGAACGGCCCATGCTCTCTGTACCTTCAGCAAGGAGGACATGGAGACGGTGGGTGGGGAGTGACGAGGGGAGGCCCTGGATAGGCAGACTGTGGAGGAGGAAGATCCTCACCGGCGACCCCAGTTGAACTGGGACAAAAGCCTTAAAGAAGAAGAAGAAATAAATGTAAAATACTATCTATGAATATATATATATTATATATAGATAAGATATATAGTATATATATATATATGACATATATATGTATATATATCTCATATATATATATATATATTAATATATATATTATATATGTAATAATATATATATATATATATATATATATATACATATATAAATATATTATATACATCGCATACTAAATATATATACACAAATTATATATACATATCCTATATATATATATATATATATATGTATCTATATAGTGACCTACTATCTATACAATCTAACATCTATCTATCTAGATATAATAGATCTGATATATCTCTATGAATATATAGGAATATATAAATATATAATTCTATATAAACTTATATATATATATTATAGTCATCTATCTATCTAGTAATTATCTCCCATATATTATATATTATATATCTATATATCTCTATCTGTAATATCTATATCTAAAGTCTATGTATAATATAATAAGTATATTAATATATAAATTATATATAAATGCTGATCTACTATAATATATATATATTGTATATATCTATATTAATATATCTATATATATATATATATCTATACATATATGTATATATATAATCTATATATATATATTATATATACTTTATGCTATATGGGTTAGGGTGGTGGACACCTATAATATACTATAAGTATAATGTATACAATATAATATATATAGAATATATTAAATGATATATACATCTATACAGAAAATTCTCACATATATATATATATAAAGATATAATATATTATCAATTTATTATATATATAATATATATATATATAAATATAGAGATATATATATATATATAATATATTGTTTATATTATATATATATATATATATGTTAATATATATATTTAAATATATATATATATATATAGCTAATTATATACATATTATATATATGAATAATTGTTATAGTAATATATATATTATTATATATAGTATATATTATATATAGCAATTATATATAGTATACATATGAGATGTATATATATAGCTGTTCTCCTATAGATATGTTCTATAGGATTTATATATATTATATATATATATCTATATCTACTCTATATAATATATATACATTATATATATATATTATATATTCCTCATATTATATCTAGAATATAATGTATATATAGGTTATATAATATATATATCTCTATATATATATATAATAAATATATATACATATATATATAAATATGATATTTATATATATATATATATCTATAGATATGCAAAAAGTATAATTCTTAGCTCTATAGAAAAGGTTATATATATATATATATCGTATAAGTATAGGATGTAGTATATATATATATATATATATATTTATCTTATATATCTGTATATATATTAGCGATATATATGTATTTATAGATGTATATATAGGTATGTATACACATGCCCACATCTAGATGTCTATCTGCTATATATAATTCAAATAATATTGTATGTACACATACATATATGCTCATTATTGTTATTCCTTCATCCTACTACTTATTTCGAAACGATTTCACATAGGCACTCTAAAACACTTGATGTAATGCACTTTATAACAAAGACTCCCGTTCTAAACTTGTTGCAGGCGGCCACAAGGAGCTCGACGCCTGGCAGGAAGTTCAGGTTGAAGGGTGTTCCCTCGTATCCTGCCGCGCACGTACAAGGACCTGACGTTGCTTCAATGAGTTGGCCCTCTGAATCGCCTGAGAGACCATGTGTGCTGGCACACTAGCAGGAGGCAAAGATGCTTGTCAGTATAGTTCCAGCAGGCGTTTACTAGAATTTTTTGTTTCATTGTTTATTTTGCGTCCAATTATTTATTTTTCTCTTTACCCTGAATACAGTGTTCTTTCAGATTTTAGTCGGTGAACCTAGAGCTAGTCACCACCTGGTATTTTGAAACATTAAGCCCAGTTTTCTTGCAACTATGATGGTTATGCCTAGCTCCAAGCTCAAACGTCTATTTTTTTTTTTTTTTTAATTCGCGAGAAACGTAAGAGAGAATCCTCTCCATAAGAGAGGGGGGGGAAGAAAAGTTGTGGTAAGCCAGTTGTGTTGAACTGTACGTGTAATGAACAGCTGTGCCTCGGCCGTGCTATCCGGCTGGTGTTGACCTCTTGACTTAGTCCTTCCGCCGGTGGTTGCCCAGCCCAGCAGTAACCCCAGGCGGACAGTTTGCAATGTCTCGCGCCTCGGCGGGACGCGACCGCCGACCGCCTGGACGAGAGCCTCACGTTAACACTGTACTGTATAACCTCGCCTACCTCCCTTATCCTCAGGGTGACTTCTGCGTCGCGGCTGTGCAATTCGATATGCAATCGAGACACACTGGCGGTCATCTCCAAGGTCTACCTACTGTGTCCTTCCGGGATTTCGCCGGGCCTCTACGTCACGTCCGGGCATCTTCTATCTGATATGGATCAAACAGATTGCGTTTTTAAGGACGGTTATGTGCCGTCTGCTCATGAATGGTGCTACGGATCTTGGTATGGCTTTTGATCCTATTTTGAAAAACACTTCATAGAATATACTAGAAGATGGGAACTTCAAACAATTAATCTCCAAAACTGTAAAAAAAACTGTCTCCAGTGAGTTAACGGAAATGCAGTTAACTGTCATTAAGAATCATTAAAATTATATGTACCATTGTTAACCTTACTGACATCAAAAATAAAATAAATAGTTTTTCATACAGTTTCTTTACTTGAATTAAATCACGAATGGAAACAAAGCATGTATCACGTATAAATGACATTTCTCGATTACGAATAATAGTAAAGAGAAGAAAGACAATAAAGGTAAGATTTTTAAACAATTAGGTAATAAAGACAAGTAATGATGAATAATAATAATATCCACCAACCAGGTATTAGCGATATACATGGACGATAAGAACTGTACAATACTAATATGACGCAATTAATACCGATAATGTAGTGATAATATAAAGATAAGAATCCAGTCTTGCTATGTTCGGATAATTATGATGATATGATGAGAACCTACCCCTATAACATTTTAATAATAATTTGCTGCTGCTATGATGATGATAATAAAAATGACTGAAATATATGTTCACCAAAATTGTAATAATAAGAATATAATGGCATATGACAGAAATTATGATAGTAATAGTTATAGTAATAGTACTAGTAGAATTATAAAAAAAAAATTCTTCTAAAAAATAACAACAAAATGATAATAAAATAATAATAATAATAATAATTATCATTATTATTATTAATTTATTATATTATTATTATTATTAATTATTATTATTATTTTATTATTATATTATTATTAGATTATTATTATGTTATTATTATTATGTATTTAGTATAACCATAATAATGATAGAAAATAATTAATGTTGTTAATAATGATATTAAGAATAACCGGAATGATATATATATATATATATATATATATATATATATATAGAAATTTATAAAAACACAAATATATATGTATATATAAAATATATATATATATATAATATATATATATAAATATATATATATATATGTATATATATAGATATATATATGTATATATAGATGTATATATATGTATGTATACACATGCACACATCTATATGTCTATCTATATATATATTCAAATATATGTATATACATACATATAATGCTCATTATTGTTATTCTTCATCCCCTACTACTTATTCGAAACGATTTCACATAGGCACTCTAAAACACTTGATGTAATGCACTTTATAACAAAGACTCCCGTTCTAACACTTGTTGCAGGCGGCCACAGGAGCTCGACGCTGCAGGAAGTTCAGGTGAAGGTGTTCCCCTCGTCCACCTGCCACGCACAGTACAAGGACCTGACGTTCTTCAATAGAGTTTGGCCCTCTGGAATCGCCGGAGAGACCATGTGTGCTGGCACTACTGCAGGAGGCAAAGATGCTTGTCAGGTATAGTTCCAGCAGGGCTTTTACTATAATTTTTGTTTAATTGTTATTTTTCGTCCAATTATTTATTTTCTCTTACCCTGAATACAAGTGATTCTTTCAGATTTTAGTCGTGAACAGAGCTAACACCACCTAGGTATTTGAAACATTAGCCCATTTTCTTTGCAAACTATGAGTGTTATGCATACGCCAAGCTCAAACGTCTATTTTTTTTTTTTTTTAATTCGAGGAAAGTAAAGAGAGATCATCTCCATAAGATAGGGGGGGGGGAGAAAAGTTGAGCCAGTTGTGTGAAGCTGTACGTGTTAATGAACAGCTGTGCCTCGGCCGGGCTATGCCGGCTGGTGTTGACTCGTCTGAACTTAGTCCTTCCCGCCGTGGTGCCCAGCCACAGCAGTAACCTCCAGGCGACAGTTGCAATGTCTCGCGCCTCGGCGGGACGCGAACCGCCGACACCTCGGACGAGAGCCCGTCACGTTAACACTGTACTGTACTAACCTCAGCCTACCTCCCTTATATCCTCAGGGTGACTCTGGCGGTCCGGCTGTGCACTTCGAATGCAATCGATACACACTGGCGGGGGTCATCTCCAAGGGCTACGACTGTGGCCTTCGGGATTTCGCCGGCCTCTACGTCAACGTCCGGCAACTCTTCTATCTGCAATGGATCAAACAGATTGCGTTTTAAGGACGGTTATGCGTCTGCTCATGAATGGTGCTACGGATTCTTGGCAATGCTTTTGATCCTATTTTGAAAAACACTTCATAGAATAACTAAAGATGACTTCAACAATTAATACTCCAAAACTGGAAAAAAAACTGTCTCCAGTGAGTTAAAGGAAATGCAGTTAACTGTAATTAAGAATCATTAAAATTATATTGTACCATTGTTACTTACTGTACATCAAAAAAATAAAAATAAATAGTTTTATCAATACATGTTTCGTTACTTGAATTACAACAGAATGGAAACAAAGCATGTATCACGTATAAATGACATTTCTCGATTACGAAAATAGTAAAGAGAAGAAAGACAATAAGGTAAGAGTTTAAACAATAGTATAAAGACAAAGGTAATGATAATAATAAGAATATCCACCAAACGGTATAGCGATAACATGGACGATAAGAACTGTAACAATACGAATAATAAAGCAATTATAACGATAATGTAATGATAATGATAAAGATAAGAAGCCAGTCTTGCTACTTCGGATAATGATGATGATAATGATAATAACATACCCCTAATAACAATTTTAATAATAATGTTGCTGCTGCTAATGATGATGATAATAAAAATGACAATGATAATAATAATGATCACCAAAATTGTAATAGTAATAATAATAATGGCAATAATAACAGAAATTATGATAGTAATAGTTATAGTAATAGTAGTAGTAGAAATTATAAAAAAAAAATTAATTCTAAAAAATAACAACAATAATGATAATAATAATAATAATAATAATAATAATTATCATTATTATTATTATTATTATTATTATTATTATTATTATTATTATTATTATTATTATTATTATTATTATTATTATTATTATTATTATGTTATTATTATTATTATTATTATAACAATAATAATGATAGAAATAATGATGTTGTTAATAATGATATTAAGAATAACCGGAATGATAATATTAATATTACTGTTAATGATTATAATGATAACAGTAATAATAATAATGATAATAAGAATAAGAATAATGATAATGATAATGATAATAATAATATAATAATAATGATAATGATAATAATAATAATAATAATAATAATAATAATAATGATAATAATAGTAGTAGTAGTAGTAGTAGTAGTAGTAATTATTATTATTATAATTATTATTAAAATAAAATAATAGTAATAGAATAATGATAATGACAGTGACAACAATAAGGATAAGGATTATGATGATGATAATGATAATAATATCAATGGCAATATTGATAACGATAACGACGCTAGTAATCTTCATTAACTTTATCTCTTTCTTTCTTTCTCACTCACTCACTCACTCTTTTTTTTTCTCCCTCTCTCTCTTTCTCTCCTCTTCTGGCTATCTAGCTGTCTCTATTCTATCCATATTTATCTCTGTCTATTTATGTATCTTTCTACCCATCTTTTCATCTACCACTTATTATTTCTCTTGGTAGTTGATACCACCTCTCTTCCACCCATTATCTTTTCCCTTTCCCCCCCTACCCCTTAACCCCATTATCGTCTCCCCCTCCCCCTCCCCCTACCCCTTAACCCATTATCGTCTCCCCCTCCCCCTCCCCCTACCCCCAACCGCCCGCTTTCGCAACTGAAACAATAATTTCCTTGCAAATGAACTGTAGTACATTAGAGTAAATCTTGCCAAATGTTATAGAACACTACAACTTAACTTTATTTATTTAATTGTTTGTTTATTTATTTATTTTAGTTCTTTCTCCAGCAGCTGAGGATGATAACAGTCGTTAGTGGAAGATTTCTTTTCGGTTTGTCCGTTGCACGTTGTCTGTGAATCTGCCCGCAGTTTGTGGTGCTGGTGTGGGTATCATTGTTTTTGTTTAATTGTTTACTTATTTTTTTTGTGTTATTCATGCTAATTTTCATGCTTTTTATTTGCTTACAGTTTGATTGGTGTTTCGTTGTCGTCTATTTTTTGTCTGTCGTTAGTTTTTTTGTTTAATTACTATATTATAATTCGTTTGAGAGGTGTTTCTATTGTCATCGTTATAGCTTTTGGTTTATCAAAGTGTTTTTGGCATTTTCACAATTTCATTCGATTCTCTCAAACAAATGGATATTTTTCTTCTTTTCCATTATTGTACTTGAAGCTTAGTCATATTTTCTATGATGGATTTTATTTCCAATACCTGCATTCTCTGTATACCTTCTTATATATGTATTAATAAATAGTTTGCGGTTTGGTGTCTTCAGCAGCATGACATTCAGGTTAGCGTGGCATACGTCATGACTTTTCCAGGAACATCAATATATAATTCATGATCCTCTTTTGTTTAGCTATGATATACCCTCCCCCTCCCCCTCTGCCTTTACCTCTTCGCCAGACACACAGTCGGGCGTCTGACTCCAAATACCTCTTTTGTTCTCTGTCTGTGTGTTTATCTGTTTCTCGCTCTCTCTCTCTTTCGTTTTTCTTTTCGTTTTGTTTTTCTGCTGTTTTTTTCTCTGTTTACCTTGCTCCATTTTTTATTGTTCGTCTCTGTATTTTTTGTTTATCTGTCTTGTATGTGTCTGTCTGTCTGTCTGCTTGTTCGTCTGTCTGTTTGTCTGACTATCTCTCTCTCTCTTTTTCTCTCTCTCGTTTCACTCTCTCTCTCTCTCTCCTTCTCTCTCTCTCTCTCTCTCTCTCTCTCTCTCTCTCTCTCTCTCTCTCTCTCTCTCTCTCCTTCTCTCCCCCCTCCCTCTTTCTCTTCATCATTCTTTTTATCTCCCTCTCTCATTTCTCTTCCCTTCCTCCCCCTTTTCCCCTCCTTCGCCTTTTATTCCATGATTCACAATCAAGAATAAGAAAAAAGAAAAGAAAAAAGAAAACTCATTCCTCCCTCAGGAACCGAAGCAATAGTGTAACCTGGGTACTGGAATGAACAATAAAACCTTTAGGGAGAAAGTCTTCGCTTCTGCAAATCAAAAATCTACACAGTAACTCCGTCTGACAGCTGGGCCTCACTCTGTTGACTGCCTGGGATGGGAAGTCCGGTCAGGCAGGAAAACAATGAGTGAAATTTAGCGTGAATGACAATATCATTATTATGATTATCAATAGTTACGTTACGGTTGAGATCTTGAATTTCTTACTTCTAGTTTTTTTTCTCATTATTGTTGTTGTTATCGTTATCATTGTTGTTGTTATTATCATTATGATTATCTTATTGTTAGTATTAATAATTATTATCATCGATATCATTGTTGTCATTATAATCATTACCATTATTATTGCTATTATCATTATGATTATCGCTATCATTATAATCATAATTATTGCTATTGATAATAATTCTTATCATTGTAGTTATTACTTCTTTTATCATTACTTTTATCATTGTTATTATTACTTCTATTATAATTATTATTATTATTAGTAGAAGTAGTAGCAGTAGTGGTATGATTATTACTATTATCAATATCTCTATCATTATCACCATTATTATCATTATGATTATCATCCTCATCACTATCATTACCATTATCATTATCATTATTTTTATTATTATTATCATTATCTTTTCTTTTCTTTAGATCTGCTAATTAAAATCAAACACCGTGTCACTACCAGCGACCTATTATTATTATTATTTTCATTATCATCATCTTTATCATCATTATTATTATTATTATTATTGTTATTATTATTATTATTATTATAATTATTATTATTATTACTATCATTGTTGTTGTTACTTTCATTATTGTTATTATCCTCATAATCATTATTATCATAACTATCATTATTATTATTACTTTTATTATTATTATCATCCTCATAATCATTATTGTTATTATTATTATTATTATTATTATTATTATTATTATTATTATTATTGTCATTGTTACTATTATTTTTATTATAAAAATTATTATTCCTAATATCATCCTTGTTGATATTACTAAGATTATCATTTTGTTTTGTTGTTATTTTTAATATTATCTGTACTATTGTTGTTATCAATGTCATTATCATTATTATTATTATCATTACCATTATTATTATTACTATTATTATCAATATCAATAGTGATATTGTTATTGTCATTATTTTTATCATTATTATTATTATTATTATTATTATTATTATTATTATTATTATTATTTTAGTAATTATAATCATTAATATTATCATTTGCATTATTATTATTACTATTATCACCGTTATTTTTTTATATAATTATAATTATTCACTATTGTTAATATCATTATGATTATCATCATCCTTATTATTGGTAGCATTTCACCCTTACCAATTTTATTTTCATAGTAATTCTTATCATAACTTTCATCATCAGCATCATCATTTAATCGATAATTATAGTTAATTATAAGTAATTCAGATCATAATTTTCATCATGAGCAACATCTTTCGATCACTGATTGTTTCATGAACGTCATGATTCTTTAGTGTGAAGTAATCTATTTATTTTCCTATTTTCTTTGCTTTTTTTCGTTCTAATTCACAAATTTCAGTACATTGTTTTTTTTTTCTTTCGTTGTAATTGTAATTTTCAGAACGACTTTTTTTCCTGTATTTTTTTCTTTTCGTTTGAACAGTAAATTTTTACTGTATGTTTTATCCTTTCTCGTCGGGTGTTCTTGTAGCTAGAATCTCCATTGCGTGCTGTATTCTTCTTTCTCATTATAAACGAAATTTTAACCGTGTTGTATAATTATTTGTTGTTATAATCGCAATTTTCGGCCTGTATTGTCTTTTCGTTTTGAGAATTATTATCAATGTATGCTGCATATTTTCTTTCCGCCACAACTTCTTATGCTACATTTTTTCCCTTGTTGCTGTAAGCATATTTTTCGCTGTACATCATATTTTCATCTTTTCGTTTAACCGACCATACATTTTGTATGCTCATTTCCATTGCAAATGTGATTTTCAGTGTATGGTTTAATCTTTTCATGTTACTGTAATCGTAATTTATTGTACGTCGTGTTTTTTCTTGTGGTATTTTTTTGTTCTTGTTTTGTTTTTTTGCATATGATGCATTTTTATTGTTCGTTGAAGCCACTTTTTTCAGTTTGCTGTATTCTTGTTGTGGCCACAGGTTTAACCATATGCTGTATACTTTTCTTTTCATTGTAACCGCACATCCTGCAGCCGCAATGTGTTTTCTTCCTGTTAAGCATAATTTCACCTCTATGCTGTATTCTTTACTTTTCATTGTAACCACGACTTTCACTGTATGCTGCATATCGTTGTAACCGCCACTTCAAGTTGGTAACCTACACCTATGTTTAACCTTTTTAAAGCTTCATTGAACTGGAATGTGATAAAAGTATTAAAAGAATAACAACTCATGCAGCAGAAGTTTCAACCATGTTCACAAAACATGCACCAACTTTCGGATTCTTATGTGATTAAATTCCAGTTTGCGCTATTTTCAGCCTGAAAAATGCTTAATGTTTATCAACTCTGTAATAATACACACGGATGTTGTTTTTTCTCCTGCGTCTGGCTCAGCGTCAGGGCACCACAAGGCCGTCCAAATTTGTTCTTGATTGATTATTAAATACACAAGGGAAGAGGAAGTTGGAACAAACAAGCTATGCTCAGGCTCTCTGGGATAATGGGGTTACTGTCCGACAGCGTTGTTTACACTGTTCATTGTGGGTCGTTCTGATTAGCTACTTGTCAGAACACACCGGGACTGTCTCTCTGCCTGTCTGTTTGTCCTTCTGTTGATTTTGTAATGTGTTTACAAGGATGGATATGTCTGGCCGGCTTATGGCTGTTTCGGCTTACTTGTTATCTGATTCTCGGTGCGTGATATGCAGTGATAATTGTCAAGACAAAGCGATTGCACTCTGCTAGTATCACGTACTGTATGCAATTCATCATATGCACACAAGTACATGTTATCACTGCCGCGCAACAGACATACAAACACACACACGCACATGTATGCACACGCACATACACACACACACACACACACACACACACACACACACACACACACACACACACACACACACACACACACACACACACACACACACACGACTCCCTCCTCCCATCATAAGCAAGAGTTTGCCGAGACACTTTATAACTCAGCTGTTTGATTGATCTTCCATCTTAGTGGATCTGTTTGCTTATAATCACCTAAATCAAATAAACCCACACTGAAAAAAATATATCCCAGTTTGTCCCTCGGCATCAAAGGCTTCGGGAAAAATAAGAAACTCATCGACGGGAGATTCGTTTGGACAAGATGGCAAATCCATCTCGTGGAGTGACGAACTTTCGTGTATTTGTTTGTCCTTGTCGTGGGAGCGGATACGTGGGGGGTGGGGTGGGGTGGACGCGATAGGGGTGGGGGGTACGGGTAAGGGTAAGGGTAAGGGGTAAGGGGAAGGGGAGGGGTATGAGTAAGGGAAGGGGAGGGGGAAGGGAAGGGGAAGGGGAAGGGAAAGGTAGTAATAGCGGGAGTGAAATGCACGTATAAGTATCATTTTTCCCCTTTTCCCCAGCGTGGAAGTGAGGGAGGAAAAATACAGGAAAAGAGAAACAGAAAAAAAGAAAAACAGAAATGATGAAATGTTCGTATTTTGGATAAAAGAGTATCATTCGCGATTTAGGGCTGTGCAAATCGGAATGGAATAATAAGGTTGGGTAGCCTGTGTGAGTTTTAGACAAGGGCAGGTATATAGCTAAAGATGAATAGAGATAGATATACATACAGTTGATAGACAGACAGACACACAGATAGATAGATAGACAGATAGATATATAGATAGATAGATAGATAGACAGATATAAACAGACAGAAAGAAAGAGATTGATAGATAGAGAGATATAAAGATAGACAGAAGGCGTATAGATATATATAAATAAATACAGACAAGCAGACAGACAGACAGACAGACAGACAGACAGACAGAGAAAAACCCACACAGAAAACTATTATCAACAGAACAACTAGGATGAAATTCCCATTATGTATCCTGGCTGCAAGATCCTAACGAAGCAGACCACGAAAAAAAAAAGAATACGTATACGACAAGAGAGAAAGGAAAAACAAACAGACAAACAAACCAACAAAGGTGAAAGCTCCGCTCAGATGGCTAGATGAGGAAACCTATGTCGGAATATTATCATTGTGGGTATGAGAGAGTTTACATTAGAGGATTAGGCAGGAAAGAACGTGATGGGAGAAGGGGGTAGGGGGGTGGGGGGTATCAAAGAAAGGGTATGCAAAAAAGGAAGATAAAGTAGGATGATCCGGAGGTTCCAGGTAATGAGTGAAAAGGGATAAGATGGTAAAGACGAGAGAGGAAGGATAAAGATAAAGATAGATAAAAAAAAAGTTACGATGAAATACATGTAAATTTAAAATTTAAGATAAAGACGTGAGAGAGAGAGAAAGAAAAAAAAAAGATAAAAATAAAGAGATAAAAATGAAAAGGGGAACATTAGATAATTGAATAAACTAATAACAAAATAGATATATGAAGAACCACACGGAAACACATACATACATATAACACTGCCGCGCAACAGACATACAAACACACACACGCACATGTATGCACACGCACATACACACACACACACACACACACACACACACACACACACACATACGCACACACACACACGCACACACACACACACACACACACACACACACACACGTAGACACGCAATAATACACACCCACATAACAAGATTATATGTCTACACTACACATATATATATTTTTTCTTCCGCAAAATATCTGGTTCATTTTTTGTGAGTTAATAAGGCGGGCGATGGCAATATCACGAACCAATTTCGGAAACAATATATATAACTTTTTTCTCAGGAAACCATAAAAGATGTAATGGCGAGACAAAGGCAGTTGTTTTTGTCGAAATCTATCTTTCTGTCCCTATTCATTCCCCCTTTTCCTTGTTCCTCCCTTTGTCTTTTCTCTTTCCCTTCCCTCCCTTTCTTCTCTTTCCTTCCCATTCACCTGTCATTCTTATTTGATTTTATGTGTTTATTTGTTTGTTTGTTTATTTCTTTCTTTATTTATCTGTTGTTATTATTATCATTATCATTGTTATAATTATTATTATTATTATTTTTATTATTATCATTATTATCATTATTATTATCATTATTATTATTACTATTATTATAATTATTATTATTATTATTATTATCATTATTATTATTATCATTATTATTATTATTATTTATTTTTTCTTTCTTCCTTTATTTATTTATTTTTTTTATATTTCCTTCCCTTCCCATCATTTTCTTTTCTTTTCTTCCCTCCCCTCTTCTCCTTTTTCAGGTCTTCCTTTTTTCTTCTCATTTCTCCTTTCTCCCCATCCCTTTCATCAACTCTTTTCTATTCTTGCCTTTTCCCTCTCCC